>NC_141875.1:208917282-209220312 GCF_056163025.1 Triticum urartu
ATTTCAGATCCCATCAAAATGTGGGAAATTTTATTGCATTTTTTTGAGCGGTTGGTTGAAATTATTAATCGTTATTCTAGCTAGAAAATGGGTTGTACTTTTAACAAACTGTAAATGGGCTGTAGTAAATTCCATTAGAATTCAAAAATGGGTTGTACATTATTACAAATTGCAAATTGGCTATATGTTCTCTACCACGGACTTGTGGGACTACTAGGTTGACATGTCCCCTAAAAAAACAAAAACTAAGTTGACGCGTATGCAAGGCTTTGTCAACTTATAGTCAACACAAGGTTCTAGCAGCAGTGGCCATTGGATGTCCATCCAACGGATGTCGTGCTTCTTCTTCAATCTCGGATATTCTTGCTTCAGCCTCCCAAAAAAATGATTCCCCCCTGACATCTGGGCGCACCGTTTCAGAGGCAGACCAGTGGGCCTACTAAGTTGACGCATACCAAGGGCTTTGTCAACTTAGTCAATATAAACGATTCTAGCTGCAGTGACCATATGATGTCCATCCAATGGTCATCATGCTTCTTCAACCTCTGGTCTTCTTGCTCCAGCCGCCCAAACCAGCGACGGTCGTGCCGCGTGCTCCTGCCTCCCGTGGCTGGCTGTGATGCCGCGGAGGCCTCACCGCCCCTACTACTCCCACCACTGGCCAGGCCATCCTCTACTCACCCACATCCCTCCACTGTTGTGGCTTTGCCGCCTTCGGGTCATTCCCTTCCTGGGCCTTGCTGTCGTCCATCACGCTGGTGTTCTTGGCATGGCGTGGTCAACGTTGTCAACAAACGACAACATCGAAAGAGGGATGTACATGGAGAAGCTGACAGTTGGGACCCACATGGTCCATGGCCGTATGCAAGCAAGTACCTCCTTATTACGCCAAAAAGAATGAATACTCCTGCTGATAGCTCGGACCCACCAGCTATATCTTCGCACGCAAGGAAGTGCCTCCTTATTACACATAAAGAAAGAATACTCCCCTGCTAGCTGGGACCCACCATAGTGGGAGGCTGACTTGTGGGCCTACTAAGTTGACGCGGACGGAGGCTTTGTCCACTTAGTCAACAAACGATTCTATCACCAGTGACCATTGGATTGTTAACATCCAACAGTCTTCCTGCTTCTTGAACCTCTGATTTTCTTGCTCCAGCCGTCCAAACCACTGCGTGCTCTTGCCTCCCATGGCTGGTTGTGCTTCCGCGGAGGCCTCACCACCCCCTACCACTCCCACCGCTGGCCAGGCCCTGCGGCGACGGAAGCCTCACACCACAGCCGAACCAGTGAACCCTCATACTCCTCTCCGCGTGGGCATCCACTGCCGCGTCTTCCCCAGCTCCGTGTCATACCCTTCCTAGGCCTCACCGTCGTCCACCGCCTTGGTGCTCTCGGCGTGGCGTGGTCAATGTGATCAACAAACGACTTCCATCGGAAGAGTACTGTACGTAGAGAGGCTGACAGCTGGGTCCACGGCCGCAGCAAGGAAGTGCCTCCTTATTACGCGCAAAATAATGATTCCTCCACCTGCAGTAGGGACCCACCAGATGGGTGATGACCCCACAAGTATAGGGGATCAATTGTAGCTCTTTTCGATAAGTAAGAGTGTCGAACCCAATGAGGAGCAGAAGGAAATGACAAGTAGTTTTCAGTAAGGTAATGTCTTCAAGTGCTGAAATTGTAAGTAGCAGAGTAGTTTGATAGCAAGATAATTTGTAATGAGCAAGTAACGATAGTAATAACAAAAGTGTGGCAAGGTAGACCAATCCTTTTGAGGCAAAGTACAGGCCAAAACGGTCTCTTATGATAAGCAAAGCGTTCTTGAGGGTACACGGGAATTTCATCTAGTCACTTTCATCATGTTGGTTCGATTTGTGTTTGCTACTTTGATAATTTGATATGTGGGTGGACCGGTGCTTAGGTGTTGTTCTTACTTGAACAAACCTCCTACTTATGATTAACCCTCCCGCAAGCATCCACAACTATGAGAAAAGTATTAAGAATAGATTCTAACCATAGCATTAAACTTTTGGATCCAATCGGTCCCTTACGGAATAGCGCATAAAGCGGGGTTTAAGCTTCTGTCACTCTCGCAACCAATCATCTAATTGCTACTCCACAATGCATTCCCTTAGGCCCAAATATGGTGAAGTGTCATGTAGTCGACGTTCACATGACACCACTAAGGGAATTACAACATACATACTATCAAAATATCGAACGCATATCAAATTCACATGATTACTTGCAACATGATTTCTCTCGTGACCTCAAGAACAAAGGTAACTACTCAAAAATGATAAACATGCTCATGATCAGAGGGGTATTAAATAGCATATTGGATCTGGACATATAATATTCCACCAAATAAACCATATAGTAATCAACTACAAGATGTAATCAACACTACTAGTCACCCACAAGTACCAATCTATAGTTCCTGTAACAAGATTGAACACAAGAGATGAACTAGGGTTTGAGAGGAGATGGTGCTGTTGAAGATGTTGATGGAGATTTTCCTCCCCAAGATGGGAGAGTTGTTGTTGATGATGATGACGATGATTTCCCCCTTCGAGAGGGAAGTTCCCCCCGCGGAATCGCTCCGCCGGAGGGCAAAAAAGCTCCTGCCCAAGTTCCGCCTCGAGGCGGCGGCGCTTCATCCCGAAAGTCCTCCCCTTATTTTTTCTAGGTCAAAATGACTTCTATATGAAAAGATGGGCACCGGAGGTGGGCCGAGGAGGGCACAACCCACCAGGGCGCGCCTAGGCTGCCTGGCATGCCCAGGTGGGTTGTGCCCACCTGGTGGGCCCGCTATAGTAGTTATTTGCTCCAATAATCCATAAAAAACTCCGTGAAGTTTCAGCTTGTTTGGAGTTGTGCAGAATAGGTGGCCTGACATAGCTTTTCCAGGTCCAGATTTTCAGCTGCCAGAATTCTCCCTCTTGGTGTGTGCCTTGCAAATTATGAGAGAAAAGGCATTAGAATTACTCCAAAAGCATTATTATGGATAAAAACATTATAAATAACAGTAAGAAAACATGATGCAAAATGGTGTCGTAGAAGTGTTCCATGACATTACCAAAATTATCATACATGTGCTGTCATAGAAGTGTTCCATGACATTACCATAAACACCATACCTGTGCTGTCGTAGAAGTGTTCCATGACATTACAAAAATTATCATCACGGAAGTGTCCACTTCCATGACTATAAATCGCGTGTCATAGAAGTGCTTTCGTCAAGGGTGACCGAAACGTGGCATCCACCGTAACGGAACTCCATTAAGCTATCGGGTCCAGTTTTGGATTCGATAACCCGTTAACAGCCCGGACCAATAGGGATTTTCCATATGTAAAATCATCATTGGCTGGAGGAAACACGTGTCAGCTCACCGTTGGGACAGATGTCATCCACTCATTGGACAGGAGGTGCCTATGATAGGTCGACACATGGCACGACCCAACAGTGGCCCATTCTGGTGAAAAAGGCCGGCCCAGTAAAAATTAGCAAGCCGGCCCATATAAGGCCTACTTGTGTCAGGTCCATTTAAGCCCATGGCCCATACGAGATGTGCCAATTCAGCCCGTCAACGGCCCGTTAAAGATTTGACACCATTGCAGCCCATCGTTAGTTCGAGCCCGTTAATAGCCCGCTATATATTTGGGCTCAATATTGGCCCGATGAGATTTCGGCCTGTTAACGGCCCATTCAGTGGATGGGCCAATTTTTACGATGTACATCTTTCGGCCTTTTAGCGACCCATTTAAATATTGGGCTAATTTCCGGCCCGGTCTGTCTTTCAGCCTGTTGACGGCCCATAAATGAGTTGGGCCACTTGTAGTCGGACCTGAGTTTCGGCCTTTTAGCGACCCATTTAAGTGTTATGCCAATTTCTGGCTCGGTGTGTCTTTCAGCCTATTGACGGCCCATATATCTATTGGGCCATTTGTAGTCGGACCTCTGTTTTGGCCTTTTAACAGCCCATGCCCTTCATGGTCCAATACCAGCCTGGTTTCTCTTTCGGCCTGCTAAAGGCCCACAACACAGTTGGGCCATTTACAATACGACCTGACTTTCGGCCTCTTAGCGGCCCATGCTCTTCATGGTCCAGTACAAGCCCGCTGTCTCTTTCGGCCTGCTAAAGGCCCACAATATAGTTGGGCCATATGTAGACTGAATAGTAACGGCCTATTAACGGCCCATGAAATCAATTGGGCCCACCTGTTGCCCGCTTCGATGTCGGCATGTTAACGACCTGGGAGTTAAGAGGGCCGGCCATTAACTTTCGGCCTGGTAATGGCCCATTAACTTAATGGGCCCACTAAAGTTCGTACATGTCTTTAGGCCAAATTACATAATTTGAGCCCATTATGACGAGCAATTATGCATAGGACCAAAACCGATCAAGCAAAGGTATGACATACAGGGAAAACGTTGCACATCCAGCATATATTACAGGAAATTACATCCACTGGGCAATCAAAGATTGATGCCAGTGCAAATAAATGAACAGAACCTAACGATCTACAACGTCACAATCTGCAACCTCAGCACGGATGACGCCCATAAGCATGTGGGCAAGTTCTTGTTGCTTTGCTACACTGTCTCTGAAAACATTGATCAGTTGTTGTGTCGCATGACTCTGCACCTCTAATTCCTCCACCATTTCCATCATTCCTTCAGCCATTAATTGGTTCACAAACATACATTTTTTCCGTTGCATTCGAGACAGAGGATACTGAACAGATTCAGATGGTGATTTTGGCAGGCTTGTATTATTGATAGTGGAGAGTGTCTCGACCACTGCATCATAACATAAATTAGGAGGGGAACCAAACATATTAATCATGAGTTATGGCCATATTACCTTGCCTAGATTTATTGGAAAGAAACAATGGGGTTGCCTTGCTGTTTTCAGAGTTTGTCTTCTTATCTTCAGCAGCCTGCACCAAATTAAGACACTAGCATTGCTATCATTGGCCAAGTCAGATAATAGGAAAGCAACATTGGCACAATGAATGTTTGGGCAACTAGCCAATACCAAATTAACACAATATGGCACAGCTATCATCAGCCAGGTAAGGTAATACGAAAGCAACATTGACACAATGAATAAATGGGCAACCAGAGTAGCACTACAATTCAGTAATGTGCATGATATGAGATAGTACACTCATGCAGCTCAGTATGCAAAACTACCAGGCAGTTTTCTTTACAAAAACCAACATTGGCGCCTTTAACATTTTGCTACAACTAATTTGAGATCAAATAAAGGTTGGATTCACGCTGATTAACAAAATACATGCTGATGTAAAAACATAGTGATATACAACAGGTACTTACTATTGGAAATATGCCCTAGAGGCAATAATAAAAGCATTATTATTATATTTCATTGTTCATGATAATTGTCTTTATTCATGCTATAACTGTATTATCCGGAAATCGTAATACACGTGTGAATACATAGACCATAATATGTCCCTAGTAAGCCTCTAGTTGACTAGCTCGTTGATCAACAGATAGTCATGATTTCCTGGCTATGGACATTGGATGTCATTGATAACGGGATCACATCATTAGGAGAATGATGTGATGGACAAGACCCAATCCTAAGCATAGCACAAAGATCGTGTAGTTCGTTTGCTAGAGCTTTTCCAAATGTCAAGTATCTTTTCCTTTGACCATGAGATCGTGTAACTCCCGGATACCGTAGGAGTGCTTTGGGTGTATCAAACGTCACAACGTAACTGGGTGACTATAAAGGTGCATTACAGGTATCTCCGAAAGTGTCTGTTGGGTTGACACGGATCGAGACTGGGATTTGTCACTCCATATAACGGAGAGGTATCACTGGACCCACTCGGTAATGCATCATCATTATGAGCTCAAGGTGACCAAGTGGTTGATCACGGGATCATGCATTACGGTACGAGTAAAGTGACTTGCCGGTAACGAGATTGAACAAGGTATTGGGATACCGACGATCGAGTCTCGGGCAAGTAACATACCGATTGACAAAGGGAATTGTATACGGGGTTGATTAATCCTCGACATCGTGGTTCATCCGATGAGATCATCGTGGAGCATGTGGGAGCCATCATGGGTATCCAGATCCCGCTGTTGGTTATTGACTGGAGAGTCGTCTCGGTCATGTCTGCTTGTCTCCCGAACCCGTAGGGTCTACACACTTAAGGTTCGGTGACGCTAGGGTTGTGAAGATATGTATATGCAGTAACCCGAATGTTGTTCGGAGTCCCGGATGAGATCCCGGACGTCACGAGGAGTTCCGGAATGGTCCGGAGGTAAAGAATTATATATAGGAAGTGCTGTTTCGGGCATCGGGACAAGGTTTGGGGTTATCGGTATTGTACCGGGACCACCGGAGGGGTCCCGTGGGCTCACCGGGTGGGGCCACCTGTCCCGGGGGGCCACATGGGCTGTAGGGGGTGCGCCTTGGCCTACATGGGCCAAGGGCACCAGCCCTACTAGGCCCATGCGCCTAGGGTTTCCACCAAGGAGGAGTCCAAGTGGTGGAAGGCACCCCGAGGTGCCTTGGGGGGGAGGGAAACCCTCCCCTGGCCGCCGCACCTAGGAGATCAGATCTCCTAGGCTGCGCACCACCCCCCTTGGCCCTCCTATATATAGTTGAGGAGAGGGAGGACTTCATACCACAGCCCCTGGCGCCTCCCTCTCTCCCCATTACGTCTCTCTCGCGTAGTATAGGCGAAGCCCTGCTACTGTGACGCCCTGCATCCACCACCACGCCGTCGTGCTGCTGGATCTTCATCAAACTCTCCTTTCCCCTTGCTGGATCAAGAAGGAGGAGACGTCTCCCGTCCCGTACGTGTGTTGAACGCGGAGGCACCGTCCGTTCGGTGCTAAGATCATCGGTGATTTGAATCACGTCGTGTTCGACTACATCATCCCCGTTCTTTGAACGCTTCCGCTCGCGATCTACAAGGTACGTAGATGCATCTAATCACTCGTTGCTAGATGAACTCCTAGATGGATCTTGGTGAAACCGTAGGAAAATTTTTGTTTTCTGCAACGTTCCCCAACAGTGGCATCATGAGCTAGGTCTATGCGTAGTTCTCTTGCACGAGTAGAACACAAAGTAGTTGTGGGCGTTGATTTTGTTCAATATGCTTGCCATTACTAGTCTTATCTTGATTCGGCGGCATCGTGGGATGAAGCGGCCCGGACCGACCTTACACGTACTCTTACGTGAGACAAGTTCCACCGACTGGCATGCACTAGTTGCATAAGGTGGCCAGCGGGTGTCTGTCTCTCCTACTTTAGTCGGATCGGATTCGATGAAAAGGGTCCTTATGAAGGGTAAATAGCAATTGGCATATCACGTTGTGGTCTTTGCGTAGGTAAGAAACATTCTTGCTAGAAACCCATAGCAGCCACGTAAAACATGCAAACAACAATTAGAGGACGTCTAACTTGTTTTTGCAGGGTATGCTATGTGATGTGATATGGCCAAAGTTGTGATGAATGATGAATGATCCATATGTGATGTATGAGATATTCATACTATTGTAATAGGAATCACAACTTACATGTCGATGAGTATGACGATGACAGGATGATCATGGAGCCCCAAGATGGAGATCAAAGGAGCTATGTGATATTGGCCATATCATGTCACTATTATTATTTGATTGCATGTGATGTTTATCATGTTTTGCATCTTGTTTACTTAGTACGACGGTAGTAAATAAGATGATCCCTTACAACAATTTCAAGAAGTGTTCTCCCCTAACTGTGCACCGTTGCTACAGTTCGTCGCTTCGAAGCATCACGTGTTAATCGGGTGTGATAGATCCTTTCGTTCACATACAACGGGTGTAAGCAAGATTTACACATGCAAAAACACTTAGGGTTAACTTGACGAGCCTAGCATGTGAAGACATGGCCTCGGAACACAGAGACCGAAAGGTCGAACACGAGTCGTATGGAAGATACGATCAACATGAAGATGTTCACCGGCGATGACTAGTCCGTCTCACGTGTTAATCGGACATGGCCTAGTCGACTCGGATCGTGTAACACTTAGATGACTAGAGGGATGTCTAATCTGAGTGGGAGTTCATTAATAATTTGATTAGATGAACTTAATTATCATGAACTTAGTCTAAAACCTTTACAATATGTCTTGTAGATCAAATGGCCAACGTTGTATTCAATTTCAACGCGTTCCTAGAGAAAACCAAGCTGAAAGACGATGGCAGCAACTATACGGACTGGGTCCGGAACCTGAGGATCATCCTCATAGCTGCCAAGAAAGATTATGTCCTACAAGCACCGCTAGGTGATCCACCCGTCCCACAAAACCAAGACGCTATGAACGCTTGGCAGACACGTACTGATGACTACTCCCTCGTTCAGTGCGGCATGCTTTATAGCTTAGAACCGGGGCTCCAAAAGCGTTTTGAGAGACATGGAGCATATGAGATGTTCGAAGAGCTAAAAATGGTTTTTCAAGCTCATGCCCGAATCGAGAGATATGAAGTCTCCGATAAGTTCTTTAGCTGTAAGATGGAGGAAAATAGTTCTGTCAGTGAGCACATACTCACTATGTCTGGGTTACATAACCGCTTGACTCAGCTGGGAGTTAATCTCCCGGATGACGCGGTCATTGACAGAATCCTCCAGTCGCTTCCACCAAGCTACAAGAGCTTTGTGATGAACTTCAATATGCAGGGGATGGTAAAGACCATTCCTGAAGTATTTGCAATGCTGAAATCAGCAGAGGTAGAAGTCAAGAAGGAACATCAAGTGTTGATGATGAATAAAACCACTAAGTTCAAAAAGGGCAAGGGTAAAAAGAACTTCAAGAAGGACGGCAAGGAAGTTTCTGCGCCCGGCAAGCAAGCTGTCGGGAAGAAGTCAAAGAATGGACCCAAGCCTGAGACAGAGTGCTTTTATTGCAAAGGGAAGGGTCACTGGAAGCGGAACTGCCCCAAATACTTAGCGGATAAGAAGGCCGGCAACACCAAAGGTATATGTGATATACATGTAATTGATGTGTACCTTACCAGTACTCGAAGTAACTCCTGGGTATTTGATACCGGTGCCGTTGCTCATATTTGTAACTCACAGCAGGAGCTGCAGAATAAACAGAGACTGGCAAAGGACGAGGTGACGATGCGCGTCGGGAATGGTTCCAAGGTCGATGTGATCGCCGTCGGCACGCTACCTCTACATTTACCTACGGGATTAGTTATAAACCTCAATAATTGTTATTTCGTGCCAAGTTTGAGCATGAACATTGTATCGGGATCTCGTTTAATACGAGACGGCTACTCATTTAAATCTGAGAATAATGGTTGTTCTATTTATATGAGAGATATGTTTTATGGTCATGCTCCGATGGTCAATGGTTTATTCTTAATGAATCTCGAGCGTATTACTACACATATTCATAGTGTGAATACCAAAAGATGTAAAGTTGATAATGATAGTCCCACATACTTGTGGCACTGCCGCCTTGGTCACATAGGTGTCAAACGCATGAAGAAGCTCCATGCAGATGGACTTTTAGAGTCTCTTGATTATGAATCATTTGACACGTGCGAACCATGCCTCATGGGTAAAATGACCAAGACTCCGTTCTCAGGAACAATGGAGCGAGCAACCAACTTGTTGGAAATCATACATACTGATGTGTGCGGTCCAATGAGTGTTGAGGCTCGCGGTGGCTATCGTTATGTTCTCACCCTCACTGATGACTTAAGTAGATATGGGTATGTCTACTTAATGAAACACAAGTCTGAAACCTTTGACAAGTTCAAGGAATTTCAGAGTGAAGTTGAGAATCAACGTGACAGGAAAATAAAGTTTCTACGATCAGATCGTGGAGGAGAATACTTGAGTCACGAATTTGGCACACACTTAAGAAAATGTGGAATAGTTTCACAACTAACGCCGCCTGGAACACCTCAGCGTAATGGTGTGTCCGAACGTCGTAATCGCACTTTATTAGATATGGTGCGATCTATGATGTCTCTTGCCGATTTACCGCTATCTTTTTGGGGCTATGCTTTAGAGACTGCCGCATTCACTTTAAATAGGGCACCGTCGAAATCCGTTGAGACGACACCGTATGAATTATGGTTTGGGAAGAAACCTAAGCTGTCGTTTCTAAAAGTTTGGGGATGCGATGCTTATGTCAAGAAACTTCAACCTGAAAAGCTCGAACCCAAGTCGGAAAAATGCGTCTTCATAGGATACCCTAAAGAAACTTATAGGTATACCTTCTACCTCAGATCCGAAGGCAAGATCTTTGTTGCCAGGAATGGATCCTTTCTAGAGAAAGAGTTTCTCTCGAAAGAAGTAAGTGGGAGGAAAGTAGAACTTGATGAAGTATTGCCTCTTGAACCGGTAAATGGCGCAACTCAAGAAAATGTTCCTGAGGCACCTGCACCGACTAGAGAGGAATTTATTAATGATGATCAAGATACTTCTGATCAAGCTCCTACTGAAATTCAAAGGTCCACAAGGACACGTTCCGCACCAGAGTGGTACGGAAACCCTGTCTTGGAAATCATGTTGTTAGACAATAGTGAACCTTCGAACTATGAAGAAGCGATGGCGGGCCCGGATTCCGACAAATGGCTAGAAGCCATGAAATCCGAGATAGGATCCATGTATGAAAACGAAGTATGGACTTTGACTGACTTGCCCGTTGAACGGCGAGCCATAGAAAATAAATGGATCTTTAAGAAGAAGACAGACGCGGATGGTAATGTGACCATCTATAAAGCTCAACTTGTCGCTAAGGGTTATCGACAAGTTCAAGGGGTTGACTACGATGAGACTTTCTCACCGGTAGCGAAGCTGAAGTCCGTCCGAATCATGTTAGCAGTTGCCGCATTCTACGATTATGAAATATGGCAAATGGACGTCAAAACGGCATTCCTTAATGGTTTCCTTAAGGAAGAATTGTATATGATGCAGCCGGAAGGTTTTGTCGATCCTAAGAATGCTGACAAGGTGTGCAAGCTCCAACGCTCGATTTATGGGCTGGTGCAAGCATCTCGGAGTTGGAACATTCGCTTTGATGAGATGATCAAAGCGTTTGGGTTTACGCAGACTTATGGAGAAGCCTGGGTTTACAAGAAAGTGAGTGGGAGCTCTGTAGCATTTCTCATATTATATGTAGATGACATACTTTTGATGGGAAATGATATAGAACTCTTGGACAGCATCAAGGCCTACTTGAATAAGAGTTTTTCAATGAAGGACCTTGGAGAAGCTGCTTATATATTAGGCATCAAGATCTATAGGGATAGATCAAGACGCCTCATAGGTCTTTCACAAAGCACATACCTTGATAAGATTTTGAAGAAGTTCAAAATGGATCAGTCCAAGAAAGGGTTCTTGCCTGTTTTGCAAGGTGTGAGATTGAGCTCGGCTCAATGCCCGACCACGGCAGAAGATATAGAAGAGATGAGTATCATCCCCTATGCCTCAGCCATAGGTTCTATTATGTATGCCATGCTGTGTACCAGACCTGATGTAAACCTTGCCGTAAGTTTGGTAGGAAGGTACCAAAGTAATCCCGGCAAGGAACACTAGACAGCGGTCAAGAATATCCTGAAGTACCTGAAAAGGACAAAGGACATGTTTCTCGTTTATGGAGGTGACGAAGAGCTCGTCGTAAAGGGTTACATCGACGCTAGCTTTGACACAGATCTGGATGACTCTAAGTCACAAACCGGATACGTGTATATGTTGAATGGTGGAGCAGTGAGCTGGTGCAGCTGCAAACAGAGCGTCGTGGCGGGATCTACATGTGAAGCGGAGTACATGGCAGCCTCGGAGGCAGCACATGAAGCAATATGGGTGAAGGAGTTCATCACCGACCTAGGAGTCATACCCAATGCGTCGGGGCCAATCAAACTCTTTTGTGACAACACTGGAGCTATTGCACTTGCCAAGGAGCCCAGGTTTCACAAGAAGACAAGGCACATAAAGCGTCGCTTCAACTCCATTCGTGAAAATGTTCAAAATGGAGACATAGAGATTTGTAAAGTATTTACGGACCTGAATGTAGCAGATCCGTTGACTAAACCTCTCCCTAGGGCAAAACATGATCAACACCAGAATTCCATGGGTGTTCGATTCATCACAATGTAACTAGATTATTGACTCTAGTGCAAGTGGGAGACTGTTGGAAATATGCCCTAGAGGCAATAATAAAAGAATTATTATTATATTTCTTTGTTCATGATAATTGTCTTTATTCATGCTATAACTGTATTATCCGGAAATCGTAATACACGTGTGAATACATAGACCATAATATGTCCCTAGTAAGCCTCTAGTTGACTAGCTCGTTGATCAACAGATAGTCATGATTTCCTGGCTATGGACATTGGATGTCATTGATAACAGGATCACATCATTAGGAGAATGATGTGATGGACAAGACCCAATCCTAAGCATAGCACAAAGATCGTGTAGTTCGTTTGCTAGAGCTTTTCCAAATGTCAAGTATCTTTTCCTTTGACCATGAGATCGTGTAACTCCCGGATACCGTAGGAGTGCTTTGGGTGTATCAAACGTCACAACGTAACTGGGTGACTATAAAGGTGCATTACAGGTATCTCCGAAAGTGTCTGTTGGGTTGACACGGATCGAGACTGGGATTTGTCACTCCATATAACGGAGAGGTATCACTGGACCCACTCGGTAATGCATCATCATTATGAGCTCAAGGTGACCAAGTGGTTGATCACGGGATCATGCATTACGGTACGAGTAAAGTGACTTGCCGGTAACGAGATTGAACAAGGTATTGGGATACCGACGATCGAGTCTCGGGCAAGTAACATACCGATTGACAAAGGGAATTGTATACGGGGTTGATTAATCCTCGACATCGTGGTTCATCCGATGATATCATCGTGGAGCATGTGGGAGCCATCATGGGTATCCAGATCCCGCTGTTGGTTATTGACTGGAGAGTCGTCTCGGTCATGTCTGCTTGTCTCCCGAACCCGTAGGGTCTACACACTTAAGGTTCGGTGACGCTAGGGTTGTGAAGATATGTATATGCAGTAACCCGAATGTTGTTCGGAGTCCCGGATGAGATCCCGGACGTCACGAGGAGTTCCGGAATGGTCCAGAGGTAAAGAATTATATATAGGAAGTGCTGTTTCGGGCATCGGGACAAGTTTCGGGGTTATCGGTATTGTACCGGGACCACCGGAGGGGTCCCGTGGGCTCACCGGGTGGGGCCACCTGTCCCGGGGGGCCACATGGGCTGTAGGGGGTGCACCTTGGCCTACATGGGCCAAGGGCACCAGCCCTACTAGGCCCATGCGCCTAGGGTTTCCACCAAGGAGGAGTCCAAGTGGTGGAAGGCACCCCGAGGTGCCTTGGGGGGGAGGGAAACCCTCCCCTAGCCGCCGTACCTAGGAGATCAGATCTCCTAGGCTGCGCACCACCCCCCCTTGGCCCTCCTATATATAGTTGAGGAGAGGGAGGACTTCATACCACAGCCCCTGGCGCCTCCCTCTCTCCCCGTTACGTCTCTCTCGCGTAGTATAGGCGAAGCCCTGCTACTGTGACGCCCTGCATCCACCACCACGCCGTCGTGCTGCTGGATCTTCATCAACCTCTCCTTTCCCCTTGCCGGATCAAGAAGGAGGAGACGTCTCCCGTCCCGTACGTGTGTTGAACGCGGAGGCACCGTCCGTTCGGTGCTAAGATCATCGGTGATTTGAATCACGTCGTGTTCGACTACATCATCCCCGTTCTTTGAACGCTTCCGCTCGCGATCTACAAGGTACGTAGATGCATCTAATCACTCGTTGCTAGATGAACTCCTAGATGGATCTTGGTGAAACCGTAGGAATTTTTTTTTTCTGCAACGTTCCCCAACACTTACATCTACATTGGAGCACAGAGAATTCCCGCAAGAATCTTTCCTCACAGATGATACCAGTGCAGAAATTCTTCTATCTATTAAGCTTATTTTCTAAAAGAGTGATGGGTAAGAAACATGTAGAAAATATGATTAGCCATGCTATAAAATTTCATGATGCAAGGATACGCACACGCTTCTTAGAATGGAGTTGACATATTTTTGTTGGACTGGAGCGGACTAGTTCTTTAGCCACTGGAATCTACTTATTATCAATAGGAGTTTGGTTTCTCTGTGCTGGAGCAGTATCTATAAAAACTGGAGTTGGTTTATTATCTCCTGGCGTTTGGATCTTTTGCAAAGACCTGTTTTGTAACCCTTTAGATTCTAACATAACCGTCTTCCCCTTGCATGCCTTATATAGAAGAATGGTGCTTCAATTATAAAACATGCTACAGCAGAGATGGAATAGGTACTCAAGAATAGAAAGGCATGACATATTGGCATGTATTCCCTCCATCCGGAAATAAATGGATGGGTCTAGGCATATTGCAGTTCTAGATACATCTAGTTTTATCCGTTTCTACGACATGTAATCCGGACGGAGGGAGTATGATGTAAGAGCTAGGGATACGACAGGACAACACAGTAACAAAAACTGAAAACCCACTGCAGAACTAAAGTGATCAAACCCACTGATATGAGATAGTACACTCATGCAGCTCAAGATGCAAAACTACCAGGCAGTTTTCCTTACAAAAATCAACATTGTGGCCTTTAATCATACATTTTTCTACAACTAAATTTAGATCAGATAAAGGTTGGATTCACGCCGATTAACAAAATACATGCTGATCTAAAAATATAGGGATATACAACAGGTACTTACATCTACATTGGAGCACAAAGAATTCCCGCAAGAATCTTTCCTCACAGACGATACCAGTGCAGAAATTCTTCTATCTGTTAAGCTTATTTTCTAAAAGAGAGATGGGTAAGAAACATGTAGAAAATATGATCAGCCATGCTATAAAATTTCATTATGCAAGGATACACACACGCTTCTTAGAATGGAGTTGACATATTTTTGTTGGACTGTAGCGGACTTGTTCTTTGGCCACTGGAATCTGCTTATTATCAGTAGGAGTTGGGTTTCTCTGTGCTGGAGCAGTATCTATGAAAACTGGAGTTGGTTTATTATCTCCTGGCATTTGGATCTTTTGCAAATACCTGGTTTGTAACCCTTCAGATTCTAACATAGTCGTCTTCCCCTTGCATGCCTTATATAGAAGAATGGTGCTTCAATTATAAAACATGCTACAGCAGAGAGATGGAATAGGTACTGAAGAATAGAAAGGCATGACATATTGACATGCATTCCCTCCATCCGGAAAAAAATGGATGGGTCTAGGCGTATTTCAGTTCTAGATACATCATTTTTTATCCATTTCGGCAACATGTAATCTGGACGGAGGGAGTATGGTGTAAGAGCTAGGGATACAACAGGACAACACAGTAAAAAAACACTAGTTGAATGTAAAACTGTATGCTAGCAGAATACGTACAGAAAAAACTAAGGCAACATACACGTGTATGATTGGGAAACTAAGATGGCATTGCAACAGAGCACTAGAACAACACTTCAATGTAAAAAAACATGGTATGGTAGACATGTGAAGTACATACTAATGAATAATAATGCATAAGATATTCAGAAGCATGATGTCCAAATTAAGCAGATGGCATTGCGATAGAGTAGAATGACAATACTTGAATTTGAAAACATGTTATCATGAATGGAATAGGTACTGAAAAACAGGAAGGCATGACATATTTACATGCATGATCAGCATGCTAAGCACATCGCATTGCAACAGAGTAGATACACTCCAGGACATTATATGCATCTTGTACCCATATCACGGGCCAAGTTAGAGCAAGGACCTTGTGGGGGTGAAGAGGATTCAACATCTTTCTGCAAGTCTTTTGAAGAACTTCCTTTACATGTTCCATCATATTGGGTATCATTGACATCAAGTTTATTGGCCTTTACATTGCTCCGTGAGGTTCTTGTGGATATATCTATGTGTGCAATTATATCTGACATGCATGGAAGACAACTAGTAGTTAGATTTATGTAATGAGTGCCTGTAGGAGACGACATAAATAGTAGGACTGGGGTTAACTAGCAGCAACAGGTCTCAAAAACTAAAGGGAGAACACATATGAAAGCTACAGAATATGTATCGTTTGTACTCAAGATTAACTAGATGGCACACAAAACTATTAAAGAACAACATAGGTAATACTAGAAGTGGTATAATACTATAATCACTAGCCGGTGGGATAGCATTGGCTGATGGATGATAACTATGGAACAACTTTACCTAAAGAACAAGTATCTTAGCTGAACTATGGAACAACGTTAGCTCCTGAACAAGACCCGTAAGAGATCACTATGAATATACAGTGAAATGTGATAATCTATTTTCCATGCTTAGATGAATAACAAAGCCATAAATGTTGCACACAAGTAAGATGAGGGTACAACCTATCTGGCCGCCATCCATAGGAGTGAGCATCATGTGCTGACTTGTCGATGGCCCTGCAGTTGTTGTGGTTTTCCATGTCGGGCACGCGCATTCGATGCAGGGAACTGTTGAGTGGGGACTATATCTCCCTTCTGGTGTATGCTTCCCTTGTTGGAGCAGCTGCGGTGAGTCAGAAGACGGTGTGGCTGAAGATGCAGATAACGCATAATGTTAAGAACGACAATCTCTTTGATATGAAGAAATACACTAAGAGATCAACAGCAAGGTACGAGAGTGGTCACATGTCTATTGACTGAAGACTAAATTGGGGTCACATGATTTTACTTTATTTTGGTACTGTCTGATCTACGTCGGATGGCTTGATGGCCGTCTTGTGCCTCCCGGCTAACACTGTTAGGAATCTTCCCCGAAGAGCTAGCGACCAACGGCAGAGCAGCCTGCCCCCGCCGTCCGTGGCCCCGGCCAAAACCCCGCTCCCCGCCCCACCGCACTGCCGTGGTTGCGCCGCCCCCGGGCCAATCCACAAAGACCCCCCGTCATCCAGATCCGACGGCGGCAGTACCTTCAACCCACGCAACACTAAGATAGCCATCTAAGCGCTGCTTCCGTGGCGAACTTGCGGCCCCGCACCCTTATGTTAGACACTAGCCAACCGGCAGCCTAGGAGCTCTGCCGCCTCGAGGGGTGTTGCTTCCCATTGGGAATCAATTGGCCCAGAATAAAAATTCAGACAACTAATGCCTAAATAAAGTGATTTGAGATGAGGGTGCGATCTATCTGGCGGCATGGTGAAGTAGGTAGGTCCAGCTGTCGAGTCGGTGAGGCCGGCGCGGTTGCGGTGGCGACCGGCGGCAGGGAAACAACGATGTCGCGATGGTAGACGGCTACGGGGAAGAAGCGCCGGGACTCTGGACGGATCCGAAGTTGGAGCCGCTCCGGCGCCGTGAACAACGGCGGGGTGAATCGGCTCCGGTACGGTTCACGCGACCATCGTCGAGGCAGCTCCAGCAGCACGGAGTAAGAGGCACATGGCCCAGTGCACGATGGCAAATGGACAGTGTCTCCGACATTAGGGAGGAGGGCGGCTATGAAATTGGTGCGGTGGGGGGCGCCATGGAGGAGGGGCTGAGTTCGCTGCTCGGGAGAAGGGAGCTTCCAGGGAGAAGGTGATTTGGCGCCTACGAGGTATGAATGGGGGGGGAATTGGGAGGGGAGTGGGACCATGTTTTACGGACGCATTTGTCTGAAATGTGAGGGGGAGTTACAGTTCAACCCCTGCCTTTAGGCTTCTCGGCTTGGGTCTGTGTACTGAGGGTCGAGGATAGTAGAGTAACTTTGCTTCTCCCCAAATAGTGGGCGGGAGCGATTTCGAGCGAGGGCGTGTTTTGAAATATAGTGGGCGCGAGCTATTTCAGGCGAGGAGAGCGTGTTTTGAAATAGTGGGCGCGAGCTATTTCGGGTAAGGAGAGCGTGTTTTGCCGACCATGGTTTATGAATTATTCAGCACATGTCATTTTGACCGAGGAGAAGGCACGCTTGGATGAAGTTATGAACCTACCCTCGATGTACAACGGGCCAATTGATGCGTGTCCCACATAGGACGGTAATTTCGCGTCTCCCATTTATTTGCTCGGGTGAATTCAACCAAGCAGAAGATGTTTAATGGTTCGTTCAAATTTTGGGAGAACGAGCATCCATTTCTACCTTACCAAGTCGATTCGAATCAAATTTTGAAATATTAGCTTGCCACTTCTTTTTTAGATGGAGAGATGATGCTCGGGAGTAATGTGTTTTTACATGCTCGTTGCTAGCGATTTACTATATGACAAATAGTTGACCCACTCAAAAATGCGAATCAAACCCAAAATGAAATATCTCGATTCAATGAAATATCTCGTTCACTAGGTCAAAATAGTGAACTAAATCCAAAATTGAACACCTCAATCGAGTAGCATGTTGTACAGTATTATAGTACTCCATGAACATGTTGAAAGTCAAATTAATGAACTTGTTTGATATACGCACATATCCGTTCATGTGTGGATTGCAGGCAACATGTTCTCCAATTTAAATATTTGAATTCAAGTTTATATCGAAACATGGTTTATATCAGTCTTTGATGCATAAAACGCGACCTCCCCCTCTCCCGGACTCCTGCTCTCTCTCTCTCTCTCGCCAACAATCTTCAATTATGTCGCACGCATCCAAAACACAAACCTTGTTGGTCGCTCTCGCTTTCTCTCCATCTCTCTCTCTCATTGTGTGTGTGTGTGGGGGGGTCTTTCTAGTTCGCATGCATATATACTCCATCTATAGGTCTCTCTCGCACACTATGTATGATTCTCTAGTCCAAGCTAGATATCTTGGGTGCACTCATCGTACGCACACAAATTCCTTGGCTCGTTGCCCGTAACTCTCTCACACACCACTCTGTCATCTCGGAGCTCTCCCCCTCTCTCTCAAACTCTCCATCTACCTGGGTCACACATACACATGCATATCTCACTCGCACTCGATAGGCCCATCTAAAACTATATCTCTCTCCCTCGTTCTTTCTCCATCTCACACGCACACACACACAATCTCATGCCTAGCTAGCCAAGTATGATGGTCTCTCACTCAATTGTAGGCACACGCAGTCCCCCCTATATGTATATGACTAGCTAATCTTAGTCTCCATCACAAAGATGTGCATGGTCTATCTCGATTTCTCTCGGGGCATCTTTCTATCGTGCACGCACCTCCCTCGATCTCCTACCCATATAGTCCCCTCACGATCTCGGGGGGATCTCTCTATCACAAACACACCCTCTCGCCCTCCCCATGCGTCCATGGTCTCCATGTGTCCCTCTCGACCTTTGTTCCTTGTTGGCCAGACCTCTATTGGACATGTGCTATAGGGGTGTCTCTCTCCATTGCAAACAATCACACACCAGCTATCTTCGTGTATCTCCTCGCCTCGCTTTTCTATCTCGGAGATGCATGCGTGAGATGTTCGCCTAAGAAACGACAAAACACACTCTCTCTCTCTAATATATCATTTGTTGTCACTTTCTCTTTCACACACATACTCTTTTTGCACACTTACTCATTCTCCTTTACACACACTTGATCTCTCTCGACTTAGGCACTCTCCTAAAGTCAAACATCACAAAGTTTGACCATGTACGTGGAGAAAAACAATTACATCTAGAACGGCAAACATATACCATTAGATTCACCATGAGATGTAGTTTCGTATGATGTATCTTTGGTATTGTAGATATAAATAACATTTGCGTAAACCTGATCAAAGTTTCCAAAGTTTGACTTCTAAAAAATTTACATGCACTGCATTATCGAGTAGATGGATTATCTCTTCCCCCCTCTCAGCTATCTGCCGCACCACTCAGCCTTATCGGGGCTCCTCAATCTCTCTCAAACTTTATATCTCCCTGGTTCACACATACACATGTCTCACTTGCACTATACATATAGACCCATCCAACACTCTCCGCCCTTGTTCTCTCTCTATGTGACACGCACCCCCCTAATAAGTACCATAATCCCTCACTCCATCATAGGCGCAAGCACTCCCCCCTAAGTATGATTATCTCTCACTAGCCATCAGGAACACATGTATTGTCTCCTTCCATCCATACGTCTATCAGGGTATCTTCTATCGTGAACACACCTTGTCACTCGATCTCCCACCCATGTAGTCCCATCACGATCTCCAGGGGATCTCTCTATGACAAACATACACTCTCTCCTCCCCATGTCTGCATTTTCTCCGTATGTCTCTCTCGACCTCTCTCCCTTGTTTGTCAGACCACTCCTGGCCACATGCTAGGGGTCTTGCTCTCTCGGTTGCAAACAACCACACACTATATTCCCACCTTGCTTCCGTTGTCGAAGATGCATATGTGATATGTTTGCATAAGAGACACACGTTTTTCCTCGACTTTTATCGAGTGTTGTCCATGTCTCTTTCACACACGCACACACACTTTTTCACTCACTCTTTCTATTTCTCTCTCTCTCTCTAGTTAGGGACTCTCTCACTTCCATAAGCATATGGATGTTTTGAAAAGTCAAACCTCAGAAAAGTTTGACCAGGTATATGTGGAGAAAAACATTTACATCTGGAACGATCATTAGATTCATCACAACATGCACTTACTTCATACTATCATTTATCTTTGGTATTGTAGATATAAGTAATTTCTTTATAAACTTGGTCAAAGTTTCAAAACTTTGACTTTAAAAAAAAATGTTTGAACTACATTATCGAATGGAGGGAGTAGCTCTTTCTCTCTCTCTCTCTCTACTATCTCTCACGGGCCTCCCCTCTCACTCGAACACTCTATACCGATGGATTATACGCTCACTGTGTCAGCGTATAGCTCCGTATATTGTTTAGTTGACTGGTCAACCAGTCCACATGCTGCCTTGTTAGCTCGTGTTCTGTATCTTCGTGTGCTGGTCCATGTGGCAGTGGGTGAAAATAAGTAAACTAGAGGCCCATCTGACACGCGGTGAAGTAAACAAAGTTGAAATCACTCGGGGTAGCACCCCGCACACTAGTAAATTGAGGGTGCATTGAGGACACACTTCTTCCGCGTGAAGGACGCACTCGCGCACAATTCACCACTGCGCAACGGCATGCACAGAAGGACGCACTCGCGCACACTCAGCACACAACACACACCAGCACATCTGTACACCGGTGTCGCTGCCGGTTGAGATGGACGGCGAGGCAGCCAACAAGCAGAGGCGTCTCGAGCCAAAACCACATCCGGCGAGCCTGGACTTCATCAGCAGCCTCCCCCACGACATGCTTCTCGTCATCATCGGCCTCCTCCCCACCAAATCTGCCATGCGGACCACCCGGCTCTCCCGGCAGTGGTGCCCCCTCTGGCATCGTGTCCCCCTCAACCTCACCGTCGACAGCTGCCTCTACGATGCGGATTCACTACAAAAAGAATACACTTCTGTGATGATACGTGTTTGTCACAATAGGTCATGTTTTCTGTCATTCATGTACATCCATGACAAATTTATGACAGAATAAAGATAGTCATACCTGTGTTGTAATAGAAGTGTTCCATGACATTACCAAAATATCATCATGGAAGTGTTCACTTCCATGACGATAAATCGCGCGTCACAGAAGTCCCTTCATCAAGGGTGACCGACACGTGGCATCCACCGTAACGGAACGCCGTTAAGCTATCGGGTCCGGTTTTGGATCCGATAACCCGTTAACAGCCCCGACCAATGGGGATTTTCCACGTGTAAAATCATCATTGGCTGGAGGGAACACATGTCGGCTCGCCGCTGGGACAGATGTCATCCACTCATTGGACCCAAAGCGCCTATGATACGTCGACACGTGGCACGGCCCAACAGAGGCCCATTCCTGTGAAAAGGCCGGCCCGTTTGACTTGGTCAAAAGGTGGCAGGCTGGCCCACGGCAAGCCTGTTAACGGCCTGTTCGCATATAGCCCATTTACAGCCCGCTAACCCAGGGGCCGTTTACGGCCTATCTAAATTAGGCCCAGTAGCGTCATCTGGGCTGTCCAATATAATTCCAGCCCGTTTTAACTTCCGGCCCATGTATGGCCCATGACGTCTTTCGGTCCATATGAGGCCCTTAGTAACCCTCGGCCCATTAACGGCCCGTGGTAAAACTGCCCGTAATGAATAGTGTTTCACTTTATACCCATTAACGGCCCATTATACCGTTGGGCCGTTTCCAGCCCATGTTATCTTTCGGCCTTCTCAGGGCCCATTTATGCTTGGGCTCATTTCCAGCATATGTTTACTTTCGGCCCGTTACTGTCATTTTATGCTTGTGGGCCAAATTCAGCTCGTGGTTACAGTCGGCCCGTTTGTGGCCCGTTAATACGTTGGACCATTTTCATAGCGTCATCAAATACGGCCGATTAACGACGGCCCGTTATGGTCGGCCCATGAACAGACGATTTCAACTCTAGCCCATTTACGGCCATAATGTGGTCTGTTATTGACCCATGTTTGGCCCACCGATCATACGGCCCGTAGAAGGCCCATTGATGATATGACCCGTAGAAGGCCCATTGTGTCTACGACCCATATAAGGCCCATTGTTTCTACGCCCCATATAAGGCCCATTGTTTCTACGGCCCTTAGAAGGCCCATTGTTTCTACGGCCCATAGGAGGCCCATGTTAACTACAGTAAATATGCAGCCCATGGTTAATGTGGCCTAGTTTTAAAAAATAGGCTATTGCGGCCACTAGCAAACCGCGGAAAAAGAACTGCACTGACTACAAGAAAATAAATAAACAAGATAATAAGGAAATAAATAGGCAAGCAACTTATGCTAGGCTATCATGGCTATTACACATATTACATCCACTGGGCATCAAAGTTCGCCACCAGTGCAAATATAGGGAACAAAGCAGCATATAAATGCCGCAGCAAAACAAGTCCAGAACTGAAACCACTTCAGAAGAGCTCAAGAAACAATATCCTGGGTACCCATAATGCTGGCAAGATGCTTAGCAAACTTATTAACTTTCTCTTGTTTGGCGCTTAAATCCTCCAGCACTTGCTGTTGCACCAGAAAGTACGCATCTGAATTCTGCAGGGACTTCCTCAGTCCTTCGGCTTCCTGTCGCATAACATCTGATCGATGTCTTTCAACTTGAAGTTGAGACTCAAGAAGCCGAACTGATTCAGGCAGCGAGTTCGAAGAGCTGGTGCCAGCAGTAGTAGCCAGTAACTCGAACACTACATCAAGACAGGACTTTGGGGTTGTCTCAGTGTCTTCAATATAGTTTTTATCAACTTTATTGGAGACCAATAGGGATGTCTCACTATCTTGAACCTTATCTGCATTACTTCCTGTACCATTGCATAACGGGGTACTCTTCTCCAATATTTTATTCGCATTCTAAAAGAGAAACAAACAAACACATCACAGGTTTACAATGTAGTATATGAAACTCGTTTTGGTAAACTAGTTCAGTAGTAAGGTGGACAGGATAACAGCATGAAACAAACATATATCTATGTAGTATGGTCACTGTATGGTCTATATCATTCTAGTTTATGTTGCCAAATCAAGATAGATACAGTTCGAATCATATCTATTTAAGACAAAGTAGCTTAGAAAGAATATAAGTGTGGGAAACTACACAACAATAACAACACTTGTAAGGTGCATTGCATGAGAATATAATTGTTTATTCAATTGAAACTGAAATCAACATAGAGCAAGTTACAACAACAAACGCGTTAAAGAAACAGGTTTAAAACATACATGTTGCGCCATTGGAGTTTCAATTGCATCCTTCAAATTTGAAATTAGTTGGTATGATAAATACAGTGATGCAAGAGTAAAGTAGTATGAACCATAGCTACGGAACCTAACCTGGGAACAATTCTTCTTCTGCTTTAAGAGTTGACTTGGGGTTCGGAGTGGTGGTCCTCGTGCTTTGGGCACTGCAGTTGCCTTACTAACTGCTCGTGTTTGGGTGCTCTGTGGTGGAGACGGTGTTGTGTCAACGGGAACTGGGTTACTATCTGCTGGGGTTGGGGTTAGAAGGGGTGTAGCTGGTTCTCTGTCCAACTGGGTAGGGGTACAATCTGCGTGAGTCTGGGTTATGTGTGGTGGGGCTGGTTCTTGGGCAAGTACAACCGTGGTTCTATCTCCATCGAGAGGTAGCACGGTCTTTTCTGAAGACCGTGTTTTTACTCCCACAGATACTGCCATCACCCCCTCCAATTGAAGTGGCTGATAATTAAGAAAAGTAATTGAATGTACAGGCATTGTAAGATAGACAGGTGCAATGGATAGTAGGGAAGAAAACAGGGCATGAAATAATTCACATTTATGTTGCCTAACCAAATAGAATAGTAGGACATAATTTCACATATATGATGGCTAATTAAACAGGATAGCATGACACAATTTCACATGTATGATGGCTAACTAAACAGGATAGAATGACATACTTCAAAATATGATGACTATGTAAACAGGATGACATGATATAACTATACGATGTGTCTATTAAAGTGGTTGGCATGCCATAAATCACAAACATGCCATCGATGGAAACATGATGGCATGATATAATTCACGGATAGAATGGCATAATTCAAAATATGATGACTATGTGAACAGGATGAGATGATATAACTATATTATGTCTTTAGAAAATGGGTTGGCATGCCATAATTCAGATACATGTTGTCTATGTAAACATCATGGCATGATATAATTCAAATATATGATTTATATACTAAGGAAGTGAGCAGAGGGCAATCGCATATATGATGTGTCAACTAAGGAGATGGCATTCAATATCATGTATATGATGTAAAAACTAAGCATTGCAATACAACATATGCATGATATGAATAATATAACCCTGCCAAGTTTGAGCATACACCTCAGGGGGATAATAGGACTGGTCATCTGCCTCTGAATCCTCCTCTGAAGAGCTATCTGTAACCAGCAAGATATCTGCTTCACCAGGTAGCATTGTCTGCTCTCAAGACCTTGTTTTCACTCCAGATTTCTCCATCACCAATTCAAATGGCTAATGCACAGGAAGAGCAGTTGAATATACAAACATTGTCGACAAAAGCAATGAGAAATACAAAAAAAGGACGGCATGATATAATTCACATATATGACACTTGGCTAAACAGCATGGCATTGCATAATTCACATATATAATGCCTTGCAACAAGATAGCATTGCATAATTCACATATATAATGTCTTGTAACAAGATGGCATTGCACAATTCACATATATGGTAATTAGGCACTAAACAGGTGGCATTCACACAAAGCATGACTAAACTAAGCAAATGACATAGCAATGCAAGATACCATACGCACGATATGAGCATCATAACCCTGCCAAGTTAGAGCATGCACCTCGGGGGGAGGGAATAGGATTGGTCATCTGTCTGTGAATCCTCCTCTGAGGAGCTATCTGTAACCAGCAAGATATGCGCTTCGTCAGATAGCATTGTCTGCTCTGAGGACCTTGTTTCCACTCCAGATTTTTCCATGACCGTGCCGAATGGCTGATGCACAGGAAGAGTAATTGAATGTACTAAAATTGTTGACAAATTTAACACGTAATAAAAAAATGATGTCATGATATAATTCACATATAAGATGACTGGTGATAACCCACAAGTATAGGGGATCACAACAGTTTTCGATAAGTAAGAGTGTCAAACCCAACAAGGAGCTAAAGGCAGAACAAATATTCCCTCAAGTTCTATCGACCATCGATACAACTCTACGCACGCTTGATGTTCGCTTTACCTATAACAAGTATGAAACTAGAAGTACATTGTAGGTGTTGTTGGATAGGTTTGCAAGATAATAAATATTACGTAAATAAAAGGTAGGGGCTGTTTAGATAAAGACACAACTAAGTTAGTTTTAGTAAAGAGCTTTTTGTTACGAGAAAGTTATTTGTCCCTAGGCAATCGATAACTAGACCGGTAATCATTATTGCAATTTTATATGAGGGAGAGGCATAAGCTAACATACTTTCTCTACTTGGATCATATGCACTTGTGATTGGAACTCTAGCAAGCATCCGCAACTACTAAAGATCATAAAGGTAAAACCCAACCATAGCATTAAAGTATCAAGTCCTCTTTATCCCATACGCAAACAACCTACTTACTCGGGTCTGTGCTTTTGTCACTCACGCCACCCACCATAAGCAAATCATGAACATCTTGCAAACTCTACAGCGGGAATCCCTCACGCTTGCGCGACACGGAGAGCACCATAGGACAACATCAATAATAAAACATGCAACTCAAACCAATCACGATGATCAAATAGCCCATAGGACAAAACGGATCTACTCAAACATCATAGGATAGCCATACATCATTGGGAAATAATATATAGGGTTGAGAACCATGTTTAAGTAGAGATTACAGCGGGTAAGAGAGAGGTTACATCGCTGCATAGAGGGGGGAACAGTTGGTGATGATGGCGATGAAGTTGTTGGTGAAGATTGCGGTGATGATGATGGCCCCCGGTGACACTCTGGCGCCACCGGAAGCGAGGGGGAGAAAGCCCCCCTCCTTCTTCTTCTTCTTCTTCCTTGACCTCCTCCCTAGATGGTAGAATGGTTTCCTCTCTGGTCCTTGGTCCCCATGGCATGGGAGGGCCGAGAGCCCCTCCGAGATTGGATCTGTCTCTCTGTCTCTCTCTGTTTCTGCGTTCCCAGATTCTACCCTTTCACCGTTTCTTATATTCCTGGAGACCCGTAATTCCGATTGGGCTGAAATTTTAACACGTTATCTATCCGGATATTATCTTTCTCACAGAGAAAGAAGGGCATCAACCGCCTTACGGGTGGCCACGAGGGTCAGGGGCGCGCCCCCCTGCCTCATGGCCCCCTCGGGCATCGTCTCGCGTGGATTTTTCTTCCCAAAAATCACATATATTCCAAAAAAAATCTTCGTCAGTTTTTATCCCATTTGGACTCCGTTTGATATGGATTTACTGCAAAACAAAAAACATGCAACAAACGGGAACTAGCACTGGGCACCGGATCAATATGTTAGTCCCAAAAATAGTATAAAAAGTTGCCAAAAGTATATGAAAGTTGTATAATATTGGCATGGAACAATCAAAAATTATAGATACGATGGAGACGTATCAGCATCCCCAAGCTTAATTCTTGCTCGTCCTCGAGTAGGTAAATGATAAAAAAGATAATTTTTGATGTGGAATGCTACCTAGCATAATCTTGATCACATATCTAATCATGGCATGAATATTAAGACATGAGTGATTCAAAGCAATAGTCTATCATTTGACATAAAAACAATAATACTTCAAGCCTACTAATAAAGCAATCATGTCTTTTCAAAATATCATGGCCAAAGAAAGTTATCCTACAAAATCATATAGTCTGGCTATGCTCCATCTTCACCACACAAAATATTCAAATCATGCACAACCCCGATGACAAGCCAAGCAATTGTTTCATACTTTTGACATTATCAAACCTTTTCAACTTTCACGCAATACATGAGCGTGAGCCATGGACATAGCACTATAGGTGGAATAAAATGGTGGTTGTGGAGAAGACAAAAAGGAGAAGATAGTCTCACATCAACTAGGCATATCAACGGGCTATGGAGATGCCCATCAATAGATATCAATGTGAGTGAGTAGGGATTGCCATGCAATGGATGCACTAAGAGCTATAAGTGTATGAAAGCTCAAACTGAAACTAAGTGGGTGTGCATCCAACTTGCTTGCTCATGAAGACCTCGCGCATTTGAGGAAGCCCATCATCGGAATATACAAGCCACGTTCTATAATGAAAATTCCCACTAGTATATGAAAGTGATAACTCAAGAGACTCTCTATATGAAGAACATGGTGCTACTCTGAAGCACAAGTGTGGTAAAAGGATAGTAACATTGCCCCTTCTCTCTTTTTCTCTCATTTTTTTGTTTTTTTGGTGGGCTTCTTTGTCCTCTCTTTTTTATTTGGGCTTCTTTGGCCTCTTTTATTTATTTTTAGTCCGGTGTCTCATCCCGACATGTGGGGGAATCATAGTCTCCATCATCCTTTCCTCACTGGGGCAATGCTCTAATAATGATGATCATCACACTTTTATTTACTTACAACTCAATATTACAACTCGATACTAGAACAAAGATATGACTCTATATGAATGCCTCTGGCGGTGTACCAGGATGTGCAATGATCTAGCGTAGCAATGACATCAAAAAATGGACAAGCCATGAAATCATCATGCTAGCTATCTTACGATCATGCAAAGCAATATGATAGTGAATGCTCAAGTCATGTATATGATGATGATCGTGGAATGGCTATGGAAATGCCATGATAGGTAGGTATGGTGGCTGTTTTGAGGAAGGTATATGGTGGGTTTTAGGTACCGGCAAAAGTTGCGCGATACTAGAGAGGCTAGCAATGCCGGAAGGGTGAGAGTGCGTATAATCCATGGACTCAACATTAGTCATAAAGAACTCACATACTTATTGCAAAAATCTATTAGTCGTCGAAACAAAGTACTACGTGCATGCTCCTAGGGGGAATAGATTGGTAGGAAAGGACCATCGCTTGTCCCCGACCACCACTCATAAGGAAGACAATCAATAAATGCCTCATACTCCGACTTCATCACATAACGGTTCACCATACGTGCATGCTACGGGAATCACAAACTTCAACACAAGTATTTCTACAATCCGCAACTACCCACTAGCATGACTCTAATATCACCATCTTTATATCTCAAAACTATTGCAAGGAATCAAACATATCATATTTAGCGATCTACAAGTTTTATGTAGGATTTTATGACTAACCATGTGAATGGTCAGTTCCTGTCATCTCTCTAAATAGATATAAGTGAAGCAAGAGAGTTTAATTATTTCTACAAAAGATATGCCCACGCTCTAACAAATATAAGTGAAGCAAAAGAGCATTCTACAAATGGCGGTTTTCTATGTAAAGAGAAACAGGCAATCCAAACTTCAATAGATATAAGTGAAGCACATGAAGCATTCTATAAAGCCATACTCAAATGATATAAGTGAAGTGCAATGAGTATTCTATAAATAAACCATGGACTATCTCATACCATCATGGTGCATAAAAGAAAAGTGAAAACTAAATGCAAAAGATGCTCCAAGATTGGACATATCGCATGAACGAAATGAATCCGAAAACATACCGATACTTGTTGAAGAAAGAGGGGATGCCTTCCGGGGAATCCCCAAGCTTAGACACTTGAGTCTCCTTGAATATTTACTTGGGTTGCCTCGGTTATCCCCAAGCTTGAGCTCTTGCCTCTCTTCCTTCTTCTCACATCGAGACCTTCTCGATCATCGAACACTTCATCCACACAAAACTCAACGAAAAGCTCGGTAAGATCCGTTAGTATAATAAAGCAAATAACTACTCTAAGTACTGTTGCAAACAAATTCATATTTTGTTTTAGCATTGTAGCTACTGTAATATAACTTTTTCATGGCTTAATCCACTGATATAAATCAATAGTTTCATCAAAACAAGCAAACTATGCATCAAAAACAGAATCTGTCTAAAACAGAACAGTATATAAATATCTGAACATTCACCATACCTCTGGTACTCCAAAAATTCTACCAAAATTAGGAAAAATGAAAAATTTGTATATAAAGACAGTGCAAAAAGAATCATAGCCATTTGACATTCCAGTAAAAAATTTAAAATCGCGCATTACAGCCAAAGTTTTTGTCCTGCACCACACAAACCAACAAGCATTGTAAACATCCTAAAGGAAAACCTTGGCACATTATTTTTATAATACAATCGAATTGTACAAGGGGATAATTATTTTTTTTAAAAGTTTCTGTAATCAAGATTCACAAAGTTTCCATGAGCATGAACAAAGTTCAAGCCTAGCTCCCACTTCAACAATGCTTGTCTTTCTCACTTTTGCTTTTCTTTTTGAAAAGTTTTGGGTTCCCCTCTTTAATTTTTTATTTTTAAACTATATAAAAGCAAACATAAGAAATAAATGACTCTCTAAACTTCCGGGTTGTCTCCCTGGCAGCGCTTTCTTTAAAGCCATTAAGCTAGGCATATAGTGCTCAAGTAGTGAATCCACCCGGATCCCAAGGTATATCAAAGCCAATTTTAATTAGAAATGATTTGTAATTTAGTAGTGAGCACAAGGCAACATATATCATGCAACAACGAAGTCTAACTCTCTTCCTATGCATCGGCATGTCATAAAAGAACAATCCATGCACACAAAGTAAAGGCCAATGCATAGTATAAACAGTTTCTTGCAATTTTATCGTGTTGGAAACATAGAGAGGTGGAGATATAGTTCCTCTCTCATAATAATTTCAAGTAGGGGCAGCAAGCACATGCATATTATACTCATCAAATCATCATGTGTAGTAGTAATAGGCAACCCATCAATATAATCCTTAATAAGCACAAACTTCTTCGATATAGTGTACTTTGGAGAATTCAAAAAGATAATAGGACTATCATGTGTGGGTGCAATAGCAACAATTTCATGTTTAACATAAGGAACTATAGCAAGTTCATCTCCATAAGAATAATTCATATTGGCATCTTGGCCACAATCATAGCAAGCACATCAAAAAGGGATATTTCAAAAGAATCAACAGGATCATAGCAATTATAATAGCATTCATCCTTCGGTAAGCATGAAGGGAAATTAAACAATGTATGAGTTGAAGAGTTACTCTCATTAGAAGGTGGGCACGGGTGATCAATCCGCTCTTCCTCCTTTTGTTCTTCGCTCTCCTCCTCATCTTTTTCATCCAATGAGCTCATAGTTTCATCAATTTCTTCTTCCATAGATTCCCGCAAAATATTAGTCTCTTCTGGGACAGCGGAGACTTTCTCAATAAACGCATCAATATCGGAATTGTATTCATAATTCTCATAACAATATTTAAGGATAGCTAAATTTTCAGGTCTGTAGACAGCATCATAAAGATTTTCATATTCTTTGAACATAGATTCAATTTCATAAGCACCCATAAAAGCAACAAATTCTTCTATTTGTTCCACATCATAGTAGTCATATATACCTCTAGCATAAGAAGCCAAAGTTTCATTATTATTAAATTTGCATAAAAAGGGAAGGTGTGGAGCCTTCATCCTAGAGCAACAAGTATAATCATATCTCAAGCATAGTTGCCTAGCATACCATTTCAACATATAAATTTGATCCCATAATAGTTTCCCTTTTTGAGTCAAGCAATAATCCCTAAAGTATTCACATTGATCTAATGTGTCTCCGATTACCAAATTGAATGGGGTTTTCTCTGGATTATCAAAGTAGTACATAATATTTGTCACATAACGAGCATCAAGGGTTTTAGGAGGTTCCTCATCTCCATGAGCAGCAAGTACACCTAATGTTTTTGGTATTTCGTGTTCCATATCCATAACTAAAGATAAAGAACAACTATGGACAGCAAATAAAAATTACTTAGTGATAAAGCAAACAAGCACACACGAGAATATTCACCCCACGCTATTACTCCGCGGCAACGGCGCCAGAAAAAGGGCTTGATAACCCACAAGAATAGGGGATCTCAACAGTTTTCAATAAGTAAGAGTGTCGAACCCAATGAGGAGCTAAATGCAAAACAAATATTCCCTCAAGTTCTATCGACCACCGATACAACTCTACGCACGCTTGATGTTCGCTTTACCTATAACAAGTATGAAACTAGAAGTACTTTGTAGGTGTTGTTGGATAGGTTTGCAAGATAATAAACATTACGTAAATAAAAGGTAGGGGCTGTTTAGATAAAGACACAACTAAGTTAGTTTTAGTAAAGAGCTTTTTGTTACGAGAAAGTTATTTGTCCTAGGCAATCGATAACTAGACCGGTAATCATTATTGCAATTTTATATGAGGGAGAGGCATAAGCTAACATACTTTCTCTACTTGGATCATATGCACTTATGATTGGAACTCTAGCAAGCATCCGCAACTACTAAAGATCATTAAGGTAAAACACAACCATAGAATTAAAGTATCAAGTCCTCTTTATCCCACGCAAACAACCTACTTACTCGGGTCTATGCTTCTGTCACTCATGCCACCCACCATAAGCAAATCATGAACATATTGCAAACCCTACAGCGGGAATCCCTCACGCTTGCGTGACACGGAGAGCACCATAGGACAACATCAATAATAAAACATGCAACTCAAACCAATCATGATCATCAAATAGCCCATAGGACAAAACGGATCTACTCAAACAGCATAGGATAGACATACATCATTGGGAAATAATATATAGTGTTGAGCACCATGTTTAAGTAGAGATTACAACGGGTAGGAGAGAGGTTACACCGCTGCATAGAGGGGGGAAGTGTTGGTGATGATGGCGATGAAATTGTTGGTGAAGATTGCGGTGATGATGATGGCCCCCGATGGCACTCTGGCGCCACCGGAAGCGAGGGGGGAGAGCCCCCCTCCTTCTTCTTCTTCCTTGACCTCATCCCTAGATGGGAGAAGGGTTTTCTCTCTCGTCCTTGGTCCCCATGGCATGGGAGGGGTGACAGCCCCTCCGAGATTGGATCCATCTCTCTGTCTCTCTCTGTTTCTATGTTCCCAGATTCTACCCTTTCACCGTTTCTTATATTCCCGGAGATCCGTAACTCCGATTGGGCTGAAATTTTAACACGATCTCTATCCGGATATTAGCTTTCTTGCGGTGAAAGAAGGGCATCAACTGCCTTACGGGGTGGCAACGAGGGTCAGGGGCGCGCCTGCCCCCCTGGGACGCGCTCCCTGCCTCGTGGCCCCCTCGGGCATGGTCTCGCGTGGATTTTTCTTCCCAAAAATCACATATATTCCAAAAAAATCTCTGTCAGTTTTTATCCCGTTTGGACTCCGTTTGATATGGATTTACTGTGAAACAAAAAACATGCAACAAACAGGAACTGGCACTGGGCACTGGACCAATATGTTAGTCCCAAAAATAGTATAAAAAGTTGCCAAAAGTATATCAAAGTTGTATAATATTGGCATGGAACAATAAAAATTATAGATACGATGGAGACGTATCAACTGGCTAACCAGGGTGGCATTGCAAAATTCACATATATGATGCTTGGCTAAACAAGATGGCATTGCATGATGTACATATACGATAAAGAAACTAAACATATGGCATTGACACAAATCATGTCTAAACTAAGCAGATGACATCTTTGATGTATACAGTAAGCAATGCAAGGCACCATATGCATGATATTACCAACATCAGCATGCCAAGTTAGAGCAAAGACCTCATGGGGTAAATAGGAGTGGTCTTCTGCTTCCGAATCCCCCTCAGAACAGTTATCTTCCTCTTGATTATGATCCAAAATGGATGGAGGGGGGCTGCCTTTGCGCCCACGATGGAGCGACGTCTGCATGAAATTTTATTGCCACACAAGGCTCGTCTCTTTTACTCTACATGTTCAGTTCCATTGTGTACAATAACTGATATGCATAGGAATAAAACATAGTGAGATTATGTAAGGAGTGCATGCACAAATCCAGAGTGATGGTAGCAAACTGTGGATAGACCCAAAACAAATGATAGCAGGCAGATAATATAGCTTTAGTTAAAAAATATAGATAATGGCTCCTTTAATATTTGTTTGCACCCAACGTGAAACTCATAGTAGACACCCTAGATTAACCAGATAGTAGACAGATAGTACTGATTGCTGCCCCAATATGTACCCCACAACCATTTAAAAACTCAAGTTTTAGCATAAGTTTGGACCTGAGTCAGAGTCTAATAGGTGAACACGACAATAAAGTAGCATGTCATCATATTAAGCGATGCATAACGTAAGCAGAAACGAAAGAGTGCGACCTCTCTTGCGGACCCGTGTAGTCCTTAAGGTCATCTGCTCAGTTGATGATGGTAATGCAGTTGTCGTGGCTGCCGGCGGCGGGGAAGAAGATCTGAGGCGGCGAAAGACAGTCTGGAGAGCAGATCCCTGCTGTGGTGAACTCTTCCATCGTTGGAGCAGCTGAGCTGGGGTGGAACACAACACCGCAGGAGCAGGACAAACCACACAAGGTTTTCTTTGACACATATCTATAACAAAAGTAATTGTGTAAGGGCTTGTTTGAATTTGAGGATTCCAACAATGCAGGGATAGGAAATAGACAAGAATAGGATAGGAATGCACGTGCAAAACAGAGAATTTAAAAACACAGAATTTCTGCCAATCTGGGTGTTTGGTTCACAAGAATTGGAAGATCACAGGATGCAAAGAAGCATGTTGAGATTAAGTCAAACCAGAAGAAGTGTACAACCTCTTTGGCGAAGCCATGTCGATCTCAGCGTGATTGGGTTGGCCGGTGAGGATGCTTCGGCTGACTTGGCTGTCGGAGGAGGGGAAGAAGATCTTAGGCGTCTGGAGATGGAGCCCGAGGTACTTCTCCGCTGTGATGGAGGGTTTCGTCGTTGGAGCAGCTCCGGTGAGTTGTACGACGCCAAGGCTGAAGCAGGACAAGAGAGACAACGTTAGCCTGAGTGGAATTCTAATAGCATCTCCAATAGATGACGTAAAATACATAACCACAAAGTGCTAGATGTATACATCAGCTGCTCATCTCTGAACTTAACTATCGAAACTGAATTTAACTGTCGAAACTGAACTTAACTGTCGAAACTGAATGTTGCTGTCAAAACTGAATTTTACTATCGAAACTGAACGCACTAGAGGTGAGGCTACAAGTCAGTCGACTAACTTTTTCATCTCTGGTCAGTCGATTTTGCAGCCATTGGATATGAAATCAAGAGCCTGCAGTTCATCTTCAACCTCCACCCCCCTAAGCAGCCAGCCACCACCGGCCAAACAGCCGCCCCCCGCCGCCCACGGCCGGCGGTGCGCCGCCCTGCCCGCCCCGAAAACACTCCCCACCACCGGTTCGCCGCCGCCCGGGCCATCCCTGTAGCCCCCCCCCCCCCGTGTCGAGCTTTTTCTTCAGCGATCCCCACGCCACCACCCCACCGCCGCTGGTGACCACCGCCCCCACCCTGAACCGTAAGATAGGTAGTGGGGTGCCTCTCCGGCGAGCCCTCCTCCCCACTGCGGCTGGTTCTTCCTTAACTCCGGTGAGCCCCCTACCCCCTGAAAATCTACTGACCCAAAAGTCAATTCAGTCGACTGAAGTGTAGCTAATTCGGAGCAGCATCGCAAGCAAGAGCAAGAGCGAGAGAAGCAGCGCGAGCAAGAGCAAGAGCGACAGCAGCAGCAAGAGCAAGAGCAAGAGCATACCAGGAAGGGGACCGAGAGCAAGAGCACAGCAGCAGCGCGAGCGAGAGCTAAAGCAGCAGCAGCTCCTACTGATGTGGACGTCGTCGCCGAGCGAGCGACGCCGTGGAGTAAGTGGCCGGCGACGCTGGCGTGGATGGAGCCGCGCCATGTCGGCTCAGGACCAAGCGCCGGTAGCACCGTGAGACCGAATCAAGAAGAAAATGCGGCGATTAGTGTACAACCTCTTTGGTGGCGCCGATTAGGCCGCAGCTTCATCCGAGGAAACGGTGATGATGATGCTCTTCCAGTGGTGCAGGTGAAGATGGCGGTGTGGGAATGGAGGTGGCGCGAAAGACGAGGGGAATGTCAGGGCAACTCCTTGGAGGTGGAGGACGGGGTGGCTGAACCGGCGGGACAACCAGATCGATGATGGATCCTCATCCGGTATGGTGGATGAGGGACGTCGAGGTGTTGCTGTGGACGACATTGTCGGGGAAGAGGCTCCGGCTGGGTGGCGGATGGAGGAGGGTGTGGAGTTTCGCGGGTTTTGCCGGCCTTGGTGTAAGAATGGGTGGGCGGATCGGATGGGAGTGGGGAACCATGGCTTAGGGACGCGCTTGTCCGAAATGTGGGGTAAGTTACGAAAGTACCCCCACCGATTTGAGGCGGTTATTTTGGTTCAGGGGTATCACAGGCATTTCGCATGTCGGGATTTCACAGGAGGTGGGAGTTTTCACGCGCGTTGTAATTTTGGAATAGCAAGGCGCGGGTTGAGATGGAGGGAGTTGTCGGAGCACAGCGAGACAAAGATATATCTTAAATATTTCGGGCTAACAAGGCGTGGGTTGAAGAGGCGGGAGTTTTGCAGCACGATAGACAGAGACGCTAGCTTGAAATTTCGGCATAACAAGGCGCGGCTTGAAATTTCGGGAGAACAAGCTTAACGTGTACCCAAAAAAGACAATTTAGACTAGTAAGATATACTACGTACAATGTGTTTAACACGCACAAGACACACACAAACACCATTTAGACTAGTAAGGTACGCGTGCATTGCACGCATGAGATTTGGCAACCAAATTATGAATAAATACCACATTATAGCATGTAAGCTTTGAGTCATATATGCATGATGTAGATGTTCGTTTAATTCTTATAGTTCATTTCATTCAAAATCATCTAGTTTTTATAAGAAAGCTAATCTATTTTAAGATTCATGGAATTGTGCATTGTAAGGCATAAAGCAAAAAACAAATCATGTAGAAAAACATTTGGGCAATTATGATATGGAAGATTCTAGAACAAAGACGAAGTGCTTGTGTTTTGAGGTTTGTGCATTATGCTTAAGTTCAACCATAGAGTCTTCTAGATTGTACATGTGGCAAAATCTGGTGGAATCTAGATGATATCCAACGGCCGGTAGTGCTCAAATTTGCCAGCTCTGCACCATCGGATTGGCCTACGGCGGAGGCGGATCCGGCGGCGGCGGCGGGTGGCGGCGCGGCACAGGGGCGGCGGCGGCGGCGCGCTAGGGTTAGGGTTTGGGGGCTGGGCGGCTTGGGCTGGCTCGGGCCTCGGGCGGCACTATTTAAAGGCCCGGCCAGGCGGAGTCCTGGCCGGTTACGGCCCAGAGTCGGTTCGGATCTTTTTTTTAAATAGTTACGCTAAGAAAAAAACAAAAGGAATACTAAACGGACTCCAAAAATTCCGAAATAAATTTTCCCTGGCTTCTAAAATCAAGCCGCACAGGATGAACATTTATTTGGGGCCTAAATGGAATTTTGAAAAACGCACATTTTTCCTAAATTCAAATAAAATAGCAAATAAAACCAAAATAAAATCTTATTTGATTTTTTTATTAAATCCTCAATATTTCTTTATTTTTGGGTAAGTCATTTTATTCCCTCTCTCATATTTTGATAATAGAAATAATTGAAGATAAAATAAATAAAATCAAATGATCCTGTTTTCAAAATTTGAGAAAACTCAAATATGAAAATAACGAAATCCCCAACTCTCTCTGAGGGTCCTTGAGTTGCGTAGAATTTCTAGGATCAACCAAAATGCAATATAATATGATATGCAAATGATGATCTATTCGAAAAATATAAAAAATACCTGCAAAAGATGAAGACCAGGGGGCCACCACCTTTCCACGAGGGTGGGGGGCGCGCCTGCCCCCCTAGGGCGCGCCCCCCTACCTCGTGGGCCCCCTGGAGCTCCTCCGACCTCAAGACCAACTCTATATATTTGATTTCGGGGAGAAAAAAATCAGAGAGAAGAAATCATCACGTTTTACGATACGGAACCGCCGCCAAGCCCTAAAACCTCTCGGGAGGGCTGATCTGGAGTCCGTTCGGGGCTCCGGAGAGGGGAATCCGTCGCCATCGTCATCATCAACCATCCTCCATCACCAATTTCATGATGCTCACCACCGTGCATGAGTAATTCCATCGTAGGCTTGTTGGACGGTGATGGGTTGGCTGGGATCTATCATGTAATCGAGTTAGTTTTGTTAGGGTTTGATCCCTAGTATCCACTATGTTCTGAGATTGATGTTGCTATGACTTTGCTATGCTTAATGCTTGTCACTAGGGCCCGAGTGCCATGATTTCAGATCTGAACCTATTATGTTTTCATCAATATATGAGAGTTCTTGATCCTATCTTGCAAGTCTATAGTCACCTATTATGTGTTATGATCCGTTAACCCCGAAGTGACAATAATCGGGATACTTACCGGTGATGACCGTAGTTTGAGGAGTTCATGTATTCACTATGTGTTAATGCTTTGTTCCGGTACTCTATTAAAAGGAGGCCTTAATATCCCTTAGTTTCCGTCAGGACCCCGCTGCCACGGGAGGGTAGGACAAAAGAGGGCATGCAAGTTCTTTTCCATAAGCACGTATGACTATATTCGGAATACATGCCTACATTACATTGATGAACTGGAGCTAGTTCTGTGTCACCCTAGGTTATGATTGTTACATGATGAACCACATCCGGCATAATTCTCCATCATCGATCCATTCCCTACGAGCTTTCCATATATTGTTCTTCGCTTATTTACTTTTCCGTTGCTATTGCTATCATCACTACAAAATACCAAAAACATTACTTTTGCTATCATTACCTTTTGCCACCATTACCACTACTATCATATTACTTTGCTACTAAACACTTTGCTGTAGATATTAAGTTTCCAGGTGCGGTTAAATTGACAACTCAGCTGCTAATACTTGAGAATATTCTTTGGCTCCCCTTGTGTCGAATCAATAAATTTGGGTTGAATACTCTACCCTCGAAAACTGTTGTGATCCCCTATACTTGTGGGTTATCAAGACTATTTTCTGGCGCTGTTGCCGGGGAGCATAGCTCTATTCTTTGAGTCACTTGGGATTTATATCTGCTTATCATTGTGAATAACTTGAGAGATCCTAAAACCAAGATCTATCCCTCAACTACGAGGGGAGGTAAGGAACTTCCATCTAGCTCTGCACTTGATTCACCTTCTGTTTTCAGTAAGCTTGCGACCCTAAACCTGCTTCTGCTATTCGTTCTGATATGTCGCATGTTATTGATGATGCCACTTCTGCTATGCATGATACTTATGATGAAACTACTTCTATGCTTGATACTACTGTGCCACTTAGTGAATTTGTTGATGAACAACTTGCTAGGGCCAGAGAGAATGAAAATATTGAATCTGATAATACTAATGAAAGTGATGATGAAGACTTGCCTGTTATTCCTAAGGGTTATGTTTTTGATAAAGAAGCTTCTTTAGCTATTTTAGCTTGCAAAGATAGATACGAAATCAAGAGGTTATTAGCTAAATGGAATCAGCAATCTCTAAATGCTAGAATGAAACTTGACCCTGCTTTTGCTACTTCACCTATCTGTGTTACCGATAAGGATTATGAATTCTCTGTTGATCCTGATATAATTACTTTGGTTGAATCTGATCCTTTTCATGGCTATGAATCTAAAACTATTGTGGCACATCTTACTAAATTAAATCATATAGCTACCATGTTCACTAATGATGAGAGAACTCGTTACTTTTATATCCTTAAAATATTTCCGTCCTCATTAAAGGGTGATGCTAAGATATGGTTTAATTCTCTTGATCCTGGTTGTGTGCGTAGTCCCCAGGATATGATTTATTACTTCTCTGCTAAATATTTCCCTGCTCATAAGAAACAAGCTGCTTTAAGGGATATATATAATTTTGTGCAAATTGAAGAAGAGAGTCTCCCACAAGCTTGGGAGAGGCTTCTCAAATTACTTAATGCTTTGCCTGATCATCCTCTTAAGAAAAATGAAATACTTGATATCTTTTATAATGGACTAACCGATGCCTCCAGAGATTACCTGGATAGTTGTGCTGGTTCTGTTTTTAGGGAAAGAACACCAGATGAAGCTGAAATTCTATTGAATAATATGCTGACAAATGAAAATAATTGGACACCTCCTGAGCCAGTTCCTGAGCCTATTCCTAAACCAACTCCGAAGAAAAGGGGTATTCTATTTCTCAGTCCTGAAGATATGCAAGAGGCAAAGAAATCTATGAAAGAAAAAGGTATTAAAGCTGAAGATGTTAAGAATTTACCTCCTATTGAAGAAATACATGGTCTTAATTTACCGTCTGTTGAAGAAACATATGATCTTAATCCATTACCTATTGAAGAAACTCATGGTCTTGATAACCCAACATAGGTAGTAAAGGTAAATTCTCTCTATAGATATGATAAAGCTGAAATCCCATTTACTAAGTTTGTTATCCCATGCTTAGATGAGTTTGATAAATTTATGGCTAAGCAAGAAGACTTCAATGCTTATTTTGGTAGACAATTGAAATACAATTCAAATATGCTTGAGCACTTGGGTGATTATATGGCTAATGTCAAAGGTGAACTTAAACTTATTAGTAAACATGCTTCTATGGTTACCACTCAAGTAGAACAAGTACTTAAAGCTCAAAATGATTTGCTCAATGAATTGAATACTAAGAATAATGATAATGTTGTTAGAGTTATGACTAGAGGTGCTATAATGACTCGGGAACCTTTGTATCCTGAAGGCCACCCTAACAGAATTGAGCAAGATTCTCAGAGAAATAATATAGATGCACCTAGTCCTTCTAAAAGGAAGAAAAAGAAAAATTATAGGGCTTTGCATGCTTCTAGTAAACCTATCACTGAAACACCTGAGAATCCAAATGATATTTCTATCTCTGATGCTGAAACACAATCTGGTAATGAACCTGAAACTAGTGATTAGACCTGTCTTTTTGCGTATGCGATTAATTGATATGCTCAAAATGAATCCTTATGCTAAGTATATGAAAGATATTGTTACTAATAAAAGAAAGATACCGGAAGCTGAAATTTCCACCATGCTTGCTAATTATACTTTTGAGGGTGGAATACCAAAGAAACTTGGAGATCCAGGAGTACCCACTATACCATGCTCTATTAAAAGAAACTATGTTAAAACTGCTTTATGTGATCTTGGAGCCGGTGTTAGTGTTATGCCTCTCTCTTTATACCATAGACTTGATTTGAATAAGTTGACACCTACTGAAATATCTTTTCAAATGGCTGATAGATAAATCAACTGCTATACCTATCGGTATTTGTGAGGATGTGCCTGTTGTAGTTGCAAACGTTACTATTTTAATGGACTTTGTTATTCTTGGTATTCCCGAGGACGATAGTATGTCCATTATTCTTAAAGAACCTTTTTGAATACTGCAGGGACTGTTATTGATTGCACTAAAGGCAATGTCACTTTTCATGTTAATGGTAATGAGCATACGATACACTTTTCGAGGAAACAACCTCAAGTTCATAGTATCAACTCTATTGGAAAAATTCCATCGATTATTTTTGGAGGTTTTGAATTTCCCCTTCCTACTGTCAAGAAGAAATATGATATTCTTATTATTGGGGATGTGCATATCCCCGTTGAGGTAACATAGTGTTATTCAAAATTTCTCCGGTTCCATGTTATTCGGAATGAGTTTGTTAACAAGACTTGATCAACCTTGTTAGTGGATTCCTTTAGATGAGCATGAGATGGATGAAACTAGAAGGCACAACCTTCTGTACCCCACTTTTACTTTCTGTTATTTATAGTAAATAAAATAAAAATAGTATTTTCTATCTGTTATCTGATTTATCTGTGCAATATAAAAATACCCCGAAAATAAAAGTTCTCCAAATGCCCTGAAATTTAAATATGATTTTTTGGAATATTTGAGAATATTTGGCACTAAGAACAAAGCAGGAGGAGCTGGCACCTGGCCACGAGGGTCAGGGGCGCACCCTACCCCCCTGGGCACGCCCCCTGCCTCGTGGGACCACGGTGGCCCTCCTCCACTTATCCTTTCACCCACACACTCCTTCTTCCTCCCACAAACACGAATAACCAGCTCAAACCCGAGTCCAAGCTCGTTTTGCTGCCATTTTCGATCTCCTTGCTCAAAGCACCTCTCACAAAACTGCTTGGGGAGATTGTTCCTTGGTATGTGACTCCTCCATTGGTCCAATTAGTTTTTGTTCTAGTGCTTTATTCATTGCAAATTTGTTTTGCCTAGGTGACCATGTTCTTGAGCTTGCATGTCAAATTTATATGGTTCCAAGTAGTTTTGATGCATGATATAGGCTTAGGCACTTGTATGAGTAGTTGCTATCAATATTATTGAGTTTGGTTTACTTTTATTTTAAAGTTACTAAAAAATTTCAGAATTTTTCAGAGGATGAAATATGCTTAGGAAAATGTTCCAAGGTGGTTCTTCAAGGAAGCAAGGACCCAGGCTTGCAATGCGTGATGCTGATGAAGAGCCACCAAAAACGCTCCAGTGCGTCCTTGTGAATGGCCTTTGGAAAACTTTATGGATCAAGCAGGAATTAAAGAAGAATTTAACGCATATTTGCGTAACGCTGATCTTGTGAGTTCGAGGAAGAGAAGTGCAGCCAGTATCACCATCTCACTAGTTCCTTTGTGAGGAGGTTTGAATTTTCATCTTCACGTAATTCTCCAACTGTCATGTTTGATCTTTATGAAAATTCTTACACTATGGACTTAGAGGATTTTACCACTACTTGCAAACTTCCACAATGGGGTAGTATTAGGGATCCTCGCAAATATGAATTTAGAGATTTTCTTGCTAGTATAACTGTGGGGGAATCTAGAGATATAACACAAGCTACCATAGGGAGCATTCATTTTCCTGCTATACATTATTTTGCTCTCTTCATAGGTAGATGCATAAATGGTAAAGATGAAGCATGTAATATGTGTGTTCCTGACCTCAGTATTCTTAGGAGTGCTGTGTTAGGAGACAAATCTTATAATTTGGGAGCCATTGTTGCACGTAGGTTGCATCTTAATAGATTTAATGGAGATTTCTTTGGTGGAATTTATGCAACCCGCATTGCTAATTTTCTTGGTATAGCCATACGCGAGGATGATATTGAGTTACCTCCTGCTTATTTAGATTTTAATGCTATGGTTCACCACCAGTTTGTCGAGAGGAATGAATCACCTCTCCAGTATCGACTAATCTTTGACAGACGGCGTGCTATCCGTATTACTCTCCCTGCTCCTGCCTTCTTTGATTATCAGGCAAAAGGAAGATATGTTATTACTAGAGAGGAGGCAGATGAGTACGAGAGGAGAGCGGAGGCTGCTCGTCGCCATGCTGCAGCCCAGGAGGCGGTAACCGCTGCATCGCAGTATGACCCCAACTATTATTATGGATATCCACCAGGCCAGCCGTGGCCATAGACCAACTTAGGCCAAAATCCTAAGCTTGGGGGAGTACGTATTTCTCACCGACATTACATTTATGTTCACACACTCATTGCTAGATGTCGGTGCTCATAATTTTTCATTGTATCATCCATGCTAGTTTATTTTCCTTTTTATGCTTTCTTCTTGTGTGTTTAATAAACCTTAAGAAAAACCAAAAAAATAGTTGTAGCTTTTAATTAGTTTACTTTCCATTCTTGTAGTAGTAATTAAAAAGAAAACCCAAAAATATTTCATGTTCTTCTTTTGCTTGTTGGGAGCTTTCCCGTGTAAATAGTTTTATTTCTTTTCTTTTCTTTGGAGGTCAATAGGAGAAGACCATAATTAAATTGTTGAAGTGGCTCTTATATGCATAATTGTTGATCTGACAAAAGAGCCCATATTGCCTTGTCTTCTCCTGTTTATTGAATGCTTGCAGATTCCACCTTAGTCCAATGCACGTGTACTATAAATATTATTATTCACATCATTCGGTCGTGCAAGTGAAAGGCAATTATGACAATGTATGATGGACTGACTGAGATGAGAAAAGCTGGTATGAACTCGACCTCGTTTGCTTTTGTAAATATGATTAGTTCATCGTTCCTGATTCAGCCTAATAAACATGTTTGCAATGACAACTAGAGATCATAGTTTCTTGTGCCATGCTTGATTAGCTACGAGTTATAATGGTTTACCTTGCGTGCCAACATGCTATTAAAATGGTTATGATGTGGTATGATAGGGTGGTATCCTCCTCTGAATGATTTAAGTGACTTGACTTGGCGCATGTTCATGCATGTAGTTGAAACAAAATCAACATAGCCTTCACGATATTTATGTTCATGGTGGATTATATCCTACTCATGCTTGCATTCGGTGTTGATTAATTTTAATGCATGTTCATGACTGTTGTCGTTCTCTAGCTGGTCGCTTCTCAGTCTTTTGCTAGCCTTCACCTGTACTAAGCGGGAATACTGCTTGTGCATCCAACTCCATAAACCCCAAAGTTATTCCATATGAGTCCACCATACCTGCCTATATACGGTATCTACCTGCCGTTCCAAGTAAATTTGTATGTGCCAAACTCTAAACCTTCAAATAAATATCCTGTTTGCTATGCTCGAATAGCTCATGTATCAACTAGGGCTATCTGTATCTTCCATGTTAGGCGGGTCATTCTCAAGACGAGTGGACTCCGCTCCTCACTCATGAGAAAGTGGCTGGTCACCAGGATGCCCAGTCCCATGCTTTATGCAAACTAAATCAAAATAATTGCAAACAAAACTCCCCATGGGACTCTTGTTAGTTGGAGGCACTCGTTGTTTCGAGCAAGCCATGGATTGATGCTTGTTGGTGGAAGGGGGAGTATAAACTTTACCATTCTATTTGGGAACCGCCTATAATGTGTGTAGCATGGAAGATATCGCCATCTCTTGCTTGTTATGTTGACAATGAAAGTATATCGCTCAAAATTTTATTCATCTCTATTTCAAAACCGAGCTTTGGCACCTCTACAAATCCCTGCTTCCCTCTGCGAAGGGCCTATCTATTTACTTTTATGCTGAGTCATCATCCTCTTATTAAAAAGCACCAGTTGGAGAGCACTGTTGTCATTTGCATTCATTATTGTTAGTTTACATTGAGTATGACTTGACCGGGTCTCTTTTACCATGAATTACAATGTCTAGTCAGTCCATGATCTTTAAAGGTGCTCTGCATTTATGTTTTGCGGTCTCAGAAAGGGCTAGTGAGATACCATCTTGTTATATCATATTATGATTGTTTTGAGGAAGTGTTGCCATCCGAGATTTATTATTATTGCTCGCTAATTGATTATGCCATTGATATGAGTAAACTTGAGACCTAAGCGTTATTGTGAATGTGGTTAGTCATAATATTTACTGAAAACTTGAATGCTGGCTTTACATATTTACAACAACAAGAGCAAATAGAGTTTGTAAAAGTTTTTGTTTATCACTTTCAATTTGTCAACTGAATTGCTTGAGGACAAGCAAAGGTTTAAGCTTGGGGGAGTTGATACGTCTCTGTCGTATCTACTTTTCCAAACACTTTTATCATTGTTTTGGACTCTAACTCGCTTGATTTGAATGGAATTAACCCGGACTGACGCTCTTTTCAGCAGAATTGCTATGGTGTTATTTATGTGCAGAAACAAAAGTTCTCGGAATGACCTAAAACTTCACGGAACATCTATTCGGAAAATATAGAAAATACCTGCAAAAGATGAAGACCAGGGGGCCCACCACCTGTCCACGAGGGTGGGGGGCGCGCCTGCCCCCTAGGGCGCGCCATCCTACCTCGTGAGCCCCATGGAGCTCCTCCGACCTCAAGACCAACTCTATATATTTGCTTTCGGGCAGAAAAAAATCAGAGAGAAGAAATCATCGCGTTTTACAATACGAAGCCGCCGCCAAGCCCTAAAACCTCTTGGGAGGGCTGATCTGGAGTCCGTTCGGGGCTCCGGAGAGGGGAATCCGTCGCCATCATCATCATCAACCATCCTCCATCACCAATTTCATGATGCTCACCGCCGTGCGTGAGTAATTCCATCGTAGGCTTGCTGGACGGTGATGGGTTGGATGGGATCTATCATGTAATCGAGTTAGTTTTGTTAGGGTTTGATCCCTAGTATCCACTATGTTCTGAGATTGATGTTGCTATGACTTTGCTATGCTTAACGCTTGTCACTAGGGCCCGAGTGCCAAGATTTCAGATCTGAACCTATTATGTTTTCATCAATATATGAGAGTTCTTGATCCTATCTTTCAAGTCTATAGTCACCTATTATGTGTTATGATCCGTTAACCCCGAAGTGACAATAATCGGGATACTTACCGGTGATGACCGTAGTTTGAGGAGTTCATGTATTCACTATGTGTTAATGCTTTGTTCTGGTACTCTATTAAAAGGAGGCCTTAATATCCCTTAGTTTCCGTAAGTACCCCGCTGCCACGGGAGGGTAGGACAAAAGATGTCATGCATGTTCTTTTCCATAAGCACGTATGACTATATTCGGAATACATGCCTACATTACATTGATGAACTGGAGCTAGTTCTGTGTCACCCTAGGTTATGATTGTTACATGATGAACCGCATCCGTCATAATTCTCCATCACCGATCCATTGCCTACGAGCTTTCCATATATTGTTCTTCGCTTATTTACTTTTCCGTTGCTATTGCTATCATTACCTTTTGCCACCGTTACCACTAATATCATATTACTTTGTTACTAAACACTTTGCTACAGATATTATGTTTCCAGGTGCGGTTGAATTGACAACTCAGCTGCTAATACTTGAGAATATTCTTTGGCTCCCCTTGTGTCGAATCAATAAATTTGGGTTGGATACTCTACCCTCGAAAATTGTTGCGATCCCCTATACTTGTGGGTTATCAGCCAGCTATGTTAATTAGGACATCTATCGATGGACCCCTTTTCTACTAGTTTATCTTTAATTTGAGCTTCGATCCTCGTCTAGTTTGTCCGGCGGGATTCATCTTGTCTCCTTTGGGCAGTGAGGTTATGATTTCTTGTCATGTGGCATTTTTTCATGTTATATGTTATAATCCGGTGCTTCAGATCAAAATGACGACAACCGCGCCTCCGGGGCACGTGCATGAAGACTTCTCGACAGTCATTGCCGAGGTCAAGCTGGCTCAGGCCGGTAGACAGAATAAAACTAGTACTCCACTATATAGGCAGGAGCCTCCGTGCTTGCTTGCTAGTGTTGCTCTCTTCACACTGTCTCATCCTCTCCAGATCTAAACACAACAGCGGTGGCCACACACTCTCTCTCTACTCACCGCTGGTCACTGATCCAGCCGGATCCTCTCCGACAGGGAAGCTGAGAAGGTGCAACGTTCACGTTATCATCCTCGGCGACAGCTCTTACCCACTGTCGGCGCGTCCCAATCAGCGTGCCTTGCCGTTCTCTCCCAAGCATCGCTGGCGAGGGAGGGCCTCCCACCCCTTCTTCCTTGCTGTCGTAGTGTGGGCAGATCCGGCCTCCCGCCGCCCACCTAGCGACATCCCGGCGACCCTCAGGTATAACTTCCTTCGAAACCGGCCTTGCTCTACTTCGCAAGCTCCCGACGTCGCTGCATTTGTATCTTTTACTATTTCTCAGGCCCCCTCGTGTAGATAGGATCGATCGGCTGTTCGAAAACCACCTAATTTTTTACTGTTAAGAGGTAAAACTAGTTCATGCACTCGAATCTAGTAGTACTTGGTTCAAACAAGGAAGAAATGGGGTCAGGGTGGGGGAAGATTTGTTACCTGAATCTAGGACTTGGTCGAAAGAGGAAATAATGGGGGCGAAAAGTAGCAGAGACTGGCTATCCAACTGGTCTCTAGGTCTAATAGGGAAACAAAGGGAACGCAGTACAAACTCAATATAAACCCGATCTATTGGTTGAAAAAGGAAAGAAAGTGGGGACTGGGGGACAAGTCAACAGAGTAAGTCCCGCACTAGATTTGCTAGCCTCACACAGTATAAGGTGGCTATATACCGGAAAAATGGGACCAACCAAGATATCCTCTTCTGATGTTTGTTGCCCCGAGCCGCTCTTATGTAATGCCACTATAGCAGTCGCACTGTTAAAAGTAAGGACACGTTAAACCAATGTTGTTTTCAATGTAATGCCTCCAGTAATATGAATCAACGGCACTTTTTTCATGTCCTGCTAAATTTCCCATTAAGATAAGTTGCTTCTTTTCGTTAGAGATGCAACTGTCCTGGTCCGCCTACTCTCTAGGAGCTTCACGACCAACCTTGATGTTGCTCAATTTTATTGCAACTAATGAAGAAGCTCTGTGGGTTTCATTTTCTGATGGAAATGGAACCGGGGTTGGAGCCCTTTTCTTAAAAGAAGAAGAACAAGCTGGTAGCTCATGGGACATTGCTTCATTTTAGGTGAACTGCACCAAAAGGTCCCATGAATTGAATCATCCATGTTGGTGGCTGGTTTCATCCCTTCTACGATGGCGTTGACTGCAGATATGGTTCCCATCATGAGGTATGTTCCTTTTTGGTCTGACCATTTGCCAAAGATCCTGCATGTTGATCCTGCTCTTGTGCTACTGTTTTGGCACTGCCATGATAAAGCAGTAATGTTATTATTTTGCACCTTAATCTAGTGGCACTATTAATTTGAGGCAATGTTTTGGCACCGCTAGTGCCACTGTTTATATATATATATATATATATATATATATATATATATATATATATATATATCAAAAGAGGGGGTTCCCTCCATTTCATTAAAGAAACCCAACCATAGAGAACCATTATCCGACAACATCTCAGTGTAAACGGGCAGTTATGCAACTACTACTAGAACGGACTGAGTACTAGCAGGAGACAAGTTCGCCACATAAGCTAGGCAGGTAGGGGGACGCAGCACCAGCTCGACCAAGTTTGGATTACAACCCAAATGCTACCACAGAAACATCAGGGGGAAGATAGGGACTGAAAGAGCCAGCTTCAGCATCCCAGTCTAAGCACCGTCGGCCTTCATCCTTGCGACGCACGGTACACCTTGTTTGCCACCTTGTTTGCGACCCTAGTGTCACTGATAAAATGAAGTAATAATACAGTTAAAATAGAGCGAGTGTCCTCTCTATCATTTCATTTCCAATGTAGATAAAGAAAGTGCTTCTCTTTGTTAATGTATGTTTCATCAACTAGTCCCATTGTTAATGTTTAAGCGTTTCTACAAACTGGGGTGCTTAATTTTAGTTGATCTGCACAAAAATAGAGATTTGAATGTCTCAAGGCCCCTCCTTGTACTACCGCTGTACACTGATGTTCAGCACTGGCAGAAGGTGTATCGGGGAGACTTGGGTCGATTTCCAGTATGATGTAATATTTTCTTCTGTTTATTAGTGTATGTTTCATCAACTAGTGCCACTATAATCTAATCATGCCTTTTCATTATCTGTGCAAACAGGGTTATTCGGCTGCATTTTGGTGGAACTGCACAAATGTACGGATGGAACCGGCATATATGCAGAGTGCGAGGTGCCAAGTAAAAATTACTGACACCAACCCTGCTCCATCTAAGCATTGGCATCCCCCACCATTAGTGGGATGTGTGGCGCTCACTGTGGACGGATCTTTCTCGGCAGCAAATCCTCTAACCAAATACTAGTAGCTTAGACTTAAAAAAATACTAGTAGCTTATATTGGCAGTTTTCTAGGGGTGTACTCTTTTCTGAAAGAAGCACCAATTCTAGAGATCTATTTTTAGCACTTAAAAAATGTAGTTTCATAGGAGTATAAAAGTGTAGACAATGTGATTTTTAGAGAAGAAACTGCAAGTTTTAGTTTTAGATAAGAAACTCCAAGTTCAGTTTCAGATAAGAAACTGCAACTTTCAGAGGAAGAGCATTTATATTAACATGGCCTTTTCAAACAGTGTTTACATCATGCTTGAAGTTTTATTCATGGTCGAAACTGGAACTACTAGCTAGTTAACATCATGCTGATCAACATTCATGCATAGCACATCTTCATATGATGCACAGTAAAAAAGATATGATATTTTCAAAATGCCCACACCATGTCGAGTGTGCGAAAAACAGAGAAAACAAGGGACGAAGTTTTGGCAAGTGTAGGACGTGGTGTGCGTAGATGACAATTGGGACCCACATGTCAATAAAGGCAGAGGCAAAAAATTTGGAGATATTTTCTTTGCACAGGTGGAATCGAACCCGGGCGGAACAGCTGTCGGGTAGTGTCACTCGGCAACTGTGCTAGTTCAGTTGTTTCGTTAGTAATAAGGCACTTCCTTAGGTTGTCGGATCTCCTCCTGTGCCTTTGTGCACTCGTCGCAACGCCGCTGTCTGCCGTTGTGAACATGCTGAACAAATGAGAGGAATCTGGAGAGGACTGTACGTGGAGAGGCGGACAGTCGGGACCCACCAGGTCTATGGCCGTACGCAAGCAAGTGCCTCATCGAAAAAATACTTCTTCCTAATGCTATACTGACATTGGGACCCACGGGTTTGTCAACATAGTTACATTTTTTTAGGTGCTTCAATGTAGTTACTATAGGAGATAAATTCACAACGAAGCCGGGGAGCTGGCAGGTATCATTTATTATCACTGGGGCAGCAAGTATCAACTGGGTTTTGGGCTGCCCCGTCTAGGCTTTCTTTTTTAACATGCGCGGCCCACGACCTCGGGTGCGAGGTCCATAAGGCTGTTTGTATTTTCTTGAGGGTCGTCATGTATCGACCGACCTATGGACCTCCCATCCGAGGTTTTATTTTTTCTGAAACATCGGCAGCCCAATTTATGTTTTTTTTGAAGAAAACATAGAGGTCTGTTCTATTTTTCTATATAAGAATAGGAACGCCTGGTCCAACTTATGTTTCCCTTCTAAGTATACTATATATATATTTAAATTATTTTATATGTTATCATATATTAGTGTTATTGTCATCATATATTTAACAGATACTTACATATGTAAGAAAACAATATCCCACATCTTGTTAACTTATAAAAATAATTTCTTAACAATAAAATCCTGGATTTTTTTGGCAACGAAAATCCTGGTTATTGTGTACAAAAGCTTGGTAAGATTTAAGGACCAATGTAATAATAAATCACTTATTATTTATATATATATAACAAAATGCGCAGCCCCTGTTTAGTTTTTGATAACATTGTTGCGCCCACCCCAACATTATAATTAGAATCAGCCTAGCAAAATCATGTATTTCGAGAAAGTGCAAATGGCCTGTAATTTTTTAGGAAAAACATAAATGGGCCGCATGGATGCTACATTATTTGTTCACCCAGCCCAGCTAATGGACTGTAATTCAAAAAAAGAGATCAAATGGACTGTAAATTCTACCCCGCAAAAAAACTGTAAATTCTGAAAAAATGGGTTGAATACGTGCCACATTTTTGGAGGGTGAAATGTGGGCCAATAGGCCGAAGCCAATGCAAGTCGTTGTCAACTTAGTCAACAAATGATTCTGACATTGTTAGTCATTGGATTTACATCCAATGACCGGCATCCATCTTCAATCTCTCGTCTTCTTCCTCCAGCGCCGCCGGGACCACCTGCTCCCGCCTCCTGCTGCTAGCAGCTCTGCTTAGCACGCTTCGCTGTGAAGCGCTACTCCACCGTTGGCCAGGCCATCCCTCCAACCCTCCACACCTAATGTTCTTCTCCACCGACTGCCGAATCGCACCGCACCAGAACCAGTTAACCCTTGTACACCTCTCCGTCTGCGACTCTACTCCCGCGTCTTCCCATCTCCGGCTCGTTGCTGTCCGGGGCCTCGCGGTCGTCCACCACCTTGGATACGCTCGGCACGGAGTGGTTAACGTGGTCAACGAACGACACCATCGGAAGTAGACTGTGCGTGGAGAGGCTGACAGCTGGGTCCACGGCCGCACGCAAGGAAATGCCTCCTTATTACGCACAAAATAATGATTCCTCCACCTAATAGCTGGGACCCACCAGAAGGGCCTTTGTATTTCATGAAAAAAATGTTCCCACCGCTGACAGGTCGGACCCACCAGCTATATCTTTGCACGCAAGGAAGTGCCTCCTTTACACACACAAAAAATGAATACTCCCCCTGCTAGTTGGGACCACGTTGTTGGGAGGCTGACTTGTGGGCCTACTAAGTTGACGGGGACGGAGTGCTTTGTCAACTTAGTCAATATGAACGATTCTAGATCCAGTGACCGTATGATGTCCATCCAACGGTCGTAGTGCTTCTTCAACCTCTGGTCTTGTTGCTCCAGCTGCCCAAAGCAGCGCCGGTCATGCCGCATGCTCCTGCCTCCCGTGGCCGGCTGTGCTGCCGTGGAGGCCTCACCGCCCCTACTATTCCCACCGCTGGCCAGGCCATCCCTCTACTCACCCACACCCCCTGTTATTCTGCGGCGATGGCAGCCTCACACCGCAGCGAACCAGTGAACCCTCGTACTCCTCTACGTGTGGGCATCCACTGCCGCGTCTTCCCCGGCTCCGCGTCATCCCCTTCCTAGGCCTCGTCGTCGTCCACCGCCCTGGTGCTCTCGGCGTGGCGTGGTCAATGTGGTCAAGGAACGGCTTCCATCGGACGTGGACTATACGTGGAGAGGCTGATAGCTGGGTCCACGGCCGCAGCAAGGAAGTGCCTCCTTATTACGCGCAAAATAATTATTCATCCACCTGACAGCGGGGACACACCGGACGGGCCACCGTATTTCGCGAAAAAATGTTTCCCCCTGACTGCTAGGACCCACCAGCTACATCTTTGCACGCAAGGAAGTGCGTCCGGGCAACAAAAAAAAGATTCGCCCCCCTGACTGCTGGGACCCACCAGCTACATCTTCGCACGCAATGAAGTGCCTGACAGTCGAGACCCACCTGGTCGAAGCGTATGTAGCATTGTCATTCTGGTTGCGAACGTGTACGTACATACTGGTCGATGTAGAGGCGCGCACGTGTCGTAGTAGAGGCATGCACGTAGCATGTACACATACATACAGCGGCCAGGGTGCAAGAAAGTAAATACGGCCACATACGTACATACGGGCGGGGTCTCGAATGCCTACTCGAGCGTACGCACGGCCAGGGCTCGTGTACATGGCTGGGTCAGAACGGAGAAACAGCGTCGTCGTCGTGTTCATGGGGAGCCAACCGGCAGGGTCGGAATGGAATGCATCGTCATGTTCATCGGGAGGTCTTGTGTTGGGGATATACCCCGCGGCGTAAACCGGCCGGAAGTATAACCCGGCCGGACTTGGCGGTTTACTTGAGACCCAGCTGAGACTTGACAATTCACTGGTGACCCGTTTGGACCTGGCAGTTTATGATTCATTGGTAATCCGGCAGGCGGGTTAGAGGAGCGACAAGACCTGGTGGCCCAACGGGCGATTCATGAAGGCCGGTTCATACTATGGTGGGCCGGTTTAAGAGGAAAGGCATGAGGAATATTTACCTTACAAGGAGTTAAGACCAGGACTTGTATTCGGTTTGTATTAGAGATAGACTAGTCCTAATTCTAATAGGACTCCACATGTAACCCGTCCCTTCAACATATATAAGGAGGGGCAGGGCTCCCCAAAGAGGGACAAGCTACAAGCAAGAGAAACAATCTTAGGGCTAGACACAAAGAGGAGAGCCGGTTTACGGCGGCTCCCTCGCGATGATAATGAGACCTAGCCTCAAACAGCATGTAGGGTTATTACGGGATGATGTTTCCCGGGGCCCGAAGCTGTCTAAATCCTTGTCTTGCGTGTTGATCCGCCCTGCGTCTCTCGTCCCACTCAATCCCTCTCAAGCTACCACATAGATGCGTTGGCCTCGCGACTAAGTCCTAACACTAAGGACATCTGCCGTGACAATTCCATGACAGTTGGCGCCCACCGTGGGGCCGGCGCACGGTGGTGTGGAGTTCTTGGATGGATCTTTTCTAGGGTTCGAGAAGTTTGCAAGTTTCCGGTTCAATTAGAGCCGGCGTGGAAGATTCATATCAAACTTCAAGTTTGCTAAATCCCAAAAGGGGGGAGTCTCCGTTTGGTTCAGCAAGGATTCATCGGATCTGATGGGTGTAAATCGCCGATACATACAAGGTAGAAGACAAAAAGACCAAAAGCAATCACGTTCCCGATCCAGGAAAGGAAAACTGCCATGACCCGAACTCTAAATCGTCCTTGCCTCCGCAGCTTCCGCCTCTGCAATCGGTTTCTGTCACTGCCATGGTGTATGGCCCGCCTGAGTCCGCCCTAGCGGCCACGCCAAGTCACCCCGCCTCCATTGCCGTGCGGGCCGCTGTACTTGTTCATCTCCGTGATGAACAGCCTGTTCGGAGTCAGCACTGCCTCAGCCATGCCGTCCGAGTCACTTGCTGCCTCTACCTCCCTGCCCGCTCAAGTCGCCGTGGTGGCCGCTTCGCGACCCTGCCGCACTTCGAGTCTTGCCTCTCCTGAACCACCTCTGCAGAGTTGCTCCCGTCTGAGTCGATGTCGGCCCGGATTTCGCCGAGAGTTGCCTCCACTGGTTTAGTTCCTGTTAAACCGGTCGCGTCGCCGCCAACGCCGCACTGTCAGTTTCGCCCTCGGACCGCCCGGTCGGCCACTGGTACAGGCTCATTGCTGCTGATCCCGTTGACTGTTGCGCAGCAGCGCCTTTGTATCTACAGCCCTCCGTGCTGATGTTTCCTCCGGCACGACCGCGCGTTGACCGGCTGCTCGCCGGTTCGTCTGCTGCGTCTTCTGTGGAGGTGTGCCTCACCGGCCTGGCACCAAATCGCCAGACCCATGAGTCACTGCCTCCGCCCTGACTCGCACTGCGGCACCTCAAGCCGCCTGGCCTTGTGGCTGTCTCCGTCAAAACTGGCCGCGCCACCACGCGCCTCTGCAGCCGCCCCTCTTGTCCGAGCCGCCGCGGTTGCCGCTGGAATACACCTCCATAAACCGCCGCAGCTTTTGCTGAGTCATTAAGCCGGCTCTCCGCTTCTCCGCTATCGTTCCGCTTTGAGCCACCGTTTCCAGGCTCCATTACAGGCATACTTCAAGGATTGACCCGCTGTCCCCACTGCGCTGGCCTCTGGTAGTTTGCCCTGTCTAACTGTCGGTTCGTGGCGCCTAATTCTTTTTGGATGCGTCCCCGTGCTTACGTTGACTGGCCAAAAGGCTCCTGCGATGGTGCGCCTGAAGACATACTGCAAAGAATTGGTATTACAAAATGTATTGCTACTAGTACTACTTATACGAGGAGATCAAAAGCTACTGCTATTTCTTCATCACATGAAGACAAAGAAAAAGAAAGGAGAAGAGGAGGGTCACCCCACGTAAAGCATCAGACTATATAATATCAGTTGATGCGTGCAGACAAACAAGCATGGTGCTGCTCGCCAGTTGCACAACCAATAAAAAACTAGGTGATATCCATCCAATTTTATTTTTAAATATAATTGTCTTTCATCAAAGAACAATTACTCCGGTATGTGGTATTTTTTCGCAGCACCATTATTCATTACAAAGATGTGGCAAAGGGGCATGCGCCAGCATTATTTTTTCACTAGCGCTCGTCTATGTCGTGCTGTTCGACGGGTACATGTGCCAATCGCCGCCCCGCTATATCAACATGACGCGGTTGATTTGCCCGTCCGCGCGGCTTGCCGCGCCTGCAACTGACTCGCCTGTCCGCACCGGCTTACAACACCGTGGCCGGTTCATTCGTCTGCTCCCGCGGTCGACTCGCCCGTGGTGATCATCAACTCCATGGTGGATAATTTCTGGCCTAACATATCAGGTTAAATCCATCCAGTCAATTTTTTATTGATACATTTTTATGATTTCAAGAACAATTACTCTCTCCTGCAATACCTTTTATGCAGGATAATTAGTCACGACAAAAGTGGCTCATACCATGGGTACGGAGCACGCGCTGGCAACATCCTGCCCGGTGTTCGTCCATGCCATATTACACGGTGAATGGATGCGTGCAAGACGCCGTCTTTACGACCCGGTTTACATCAGCTTGCCGGTACAGCGCCCGCGATTAACTCGCCCGTCCGTGCCGATTTATGACACCGGTGCCGATTTTCCTCATCCGCACCGGTTTATAATGTCGCGGCCGACTCATCTATCCGAGTCTCCTCTGATGTTGCAAGCGTCTTTGTCGTCCATCTCTCGCGGCCTGGTATACATCAATATACTGAGCCGCACCGGTATACATGAGTTGTTTATTGAGTATGAGCAAGTCACAGCTTGGGTAGCCCGGTTTTTCTTTCAACAAAATGGAGGCAAACTATCATATACTATCAACCGCCATCTGCACTGGATGGCTCAATGGGCAGGCGCACAAGTCGCCGCCACTACAGTTTGGTTAACTTCAAATCGCTAGTTGGAAGGAACCATTGGCCGAGTTGCTGACACGGCTCATACGGGATCATTTATAACCCGTCGCAGTCACCTCAACCTTCTGTGGATTCACATCGTGCTATCAACATCAATGATATACAAGTTATGCCGGTTTATATCACGGTCAAATATGGAGAGTCTCAAGCCAACTCCGCGAGTCACCTTTGAGACTCGGGGGCTACGATGACATGACTCAGCGAATCTTGCCAGTTTCAGCAAATTTAAGAACCCCAGGACGATGGAGGGAAGGATAACCTGGTCCTGGAGGCTACTGTTATATTGATGAAAGTTTAAAGGCCATTAGAAAATTTCCGGCTTAGAAAGTATATGACAGTTATAAAATCCCGGTTCGATGAAGAAGTTCCAGGTCATCAGAAATGACTCCGGTTTACAATCCGGTTCAAGAAAAATCTATTCTCCCACAAAGCTCTGAAGCACTCAAATCCGGTTTAACAATGTCCGGTTCAAAAGGGAATTAACTTCTCGCAAGTTCGAGTTTAAAGGCCGTCAGAAAATTTCTGGCTGAAAATGAAGATTCCGGTTTAAAATCCGGTTCAAGGGAATGATGTCTCCCACAAAGCTTTGAAGCTCTTAATATCCGGTTTGACATCCGGTTCAAGAAGGATCTATCTCTTGCAAATAATTAAAGGGTGCCAAAGAGGGCCTGCTGCCATGATGCGCGGTTCAAACATGGGTATCCTGCCTTATTGGCTTATCATATTATTGATCACTTGGGGGCTTGGTCATGTCTGAACCATAGTCACACCTCTTGATCGGCTCAATGCCACAGCGTCATTTGGGGACTTGTGGTCACGTCTGAACCATAGTCACGCCTCTTGATCGGCCTAGTGCCACAACATCACTTGGGGGCTTGGTCGAACCCGAACCATAGCTACACCTCTTGATCGGCGTAATGCCAAAGCATCACTTGGGGACTTGTGGTCACGTCTGAACCATAGTCACGCCTCTTGATCGGCCTAGTACCACAGCATCACTTGGGGGCTTGGTCAAACCCGAACCATAGCTACACCTCTTGATTGGCGTAATGCCAAAGCATCATTTGGGGACCTGGCTGACTCGAACCATAGCTACGCCTTTTTGGGGGCTTGGTCGTGTCCGACCATGGTAATGCCTCTTGATCGGCTCAAAGCCTCATTTGCAATGGTTTTATTTTTGCCTTTGCTTGAATTCTGTTCTTTTTTGCTAAAGACCTTTTACTTCTGTTGCGTTTTTAAACTGACATTGTTAATCCGGTTCGACTATCAATTACAAATTGGCGGAACACGGTCAAATCTTAATCCAGAGACTATCTGCCTGGTTTGATTTTATGTTACCATCTTATTATGGAGTAAACCGGTGTTCATTAACCCGGCTTGACTTTCAACTACAAGTTGTCAGTACATGACTAATTATAATCCGGCGATTATTAACCCGGTCTGGTTTCGACTATAAGTCGCCAGCATTATATATGGTTAATCCGCTGTTTATCACAACCCGGTACGGTTTTATCATAAACCGGCACAATATGGAAAGAGTTATCAGTACTCAAGATTGGGATTATCACCCTTACTACAAAAAGTTGGTAAAACCAATGATGTGATTCAATGTCACAGGTATGATATATTTTATATTTGATTATTCTTAAGTGCGGCCTTGGTTATAAACCCAGGTTATATGTTGGGCATTATGACCCGTCCGGCGGTAAACCGCCAGGACACTTTAAACTTGTTGTATGCAGAAACAGGTTGAATAAAGCATGATTATAAGTCACCGGTGTTTATTAAACCGGCCTAGCTTTTGACTATAAGTCGCCAGTATGATGATAAATTATCCAGTGTTTATTAAACCGGCCTGTCTTTAAGACAATAAGTCGCCAGTATATGATGAGAAATTATCCGGTGTTTGTTAAACCGGCCTGGCTTTTGACTATAAGTCGCCAGTATATATTTGGATTGCGTCATTGGAATCATGTGCTCATAAATCATTGGATTATATTATTCAAATCTTCAAATAGCCAACATGGCTGGATTTTATTATGGTTATCAATAACCAGTATTATGATTAAGGTTTTCAAAGTCGCTTTAGCGCAATGGCTATTATATTATCAAAGGATATGATTTATTTTACAATTGAAGCAATAGTCCCAAGTCACTGCAGGTTTACGACCCGGCACTTGGGGGCTACATTATTCAACTTAAGATTATATCAAATATGCAAGTCTCATGTCGCTGCAAGCATGCACCATAACACTTGGGGGCTAATGCAAAGTCATTTTTTGCTCATCTTATTGAAGACCCGAGTCATCATATCATAATGAGCCGGCCTTTGGGGGCTGCACATCACTGCTCAAGTTTACATGATCATATTTATAAAGTCCCTGCTCATTATTGCATAATTACCCAGCCCTTGGGGGCTACACTGGTTGAAGTTTTTATGAGTATAAGGAAATTACAAGTCCCAGGTTGCTGCAAGCATGACAACCCGACACTTGGGGGCTACATATATGGAGTCTTCAGTTTTTACTAGTGACTGAGATGAGCAACATGGATTTCTTCAAAGTGGCAGTAATTATATGGAAGCAAGTCTCAAATCATCACTTTGTTCTGTTCAAGACTTGGGGGCTACAGGTAATATGGATATAAGGGAGAAATATCTTCTAAATTTCAGTTTTGAGCTAACCAGATTGACCTGGTGTCTGCAACAATTATAACCCGGCATCACCAACAATTATTGACCCTGCATCACCAATCATTATGACCCGGTGTCTGCAACAATCATGAATCGGCGTTGGCAACAATCATGAACTGGCGTTGGAAACAATCATGACCCGAAATTATCAGTTTTTATAACCCCGCAATTTTGGTAATATTAAACCGGCAAGTTTTATATCTTCAAACCGGCTGAATATGAGATGAGTATTTCAAGACCTATATTTCTTAAACCGGCACGTTGGAAGCCGACTCAAGTGGATTATTCTTCACAATATTTTTCTATGAGAAACCAATGTCAGCAATTTGAGTATGAGGCTGGTTATTGACCCGGATTTTCTAGAAGGAGGAAATGACAAGGATTTAAGGATGATCAGGTGCCGGTCTACAAGAATTCTTAATCCGGAGCACAACCTGTCAAATTGGTTCTTGTGTTTATTTTGCAGCATAAGTTTACCATAGATAAATCCAAGCTAAACTTGGGGGCTAATGTCGGGGATATACCCCGCGGCGTAAACCAACCGGAAGTATAACCCGGCCAGACTTGGCGGTTTACTTGATACCTGGCTGAGACTTGATGATTCACTGGTGACCCATTTGGACCTGGCGGTTTATGATTCATTGGTAATCCGGCAGGCGGGTCAGAGGAGCGACAAGACCCGGTGGCCCAACGGGCGGTTCATGAAGGCCGGTTCATACTATGGTGGGCCGGTTTAAGAGGAAAGGCATGAGGAATATTTACCTTACAAGGAGTTAAGACCAGGACTTGTATCCGGTTTGTATTAGAGATAGACTAGTCCTAATTCTAATAGGACTCCACATGTAACCCGCCCCTTCAACATATATAAGGAGGGGCAGGGCTCCCCAAAGAGGGACAAGCTACAAGCAAGAGAAACAATCTTAGGGCTAGACACAAAGAGGAGAGCCGGTTTACGGCGACTCCCTCGCGATGATAATGAGACCTAGCCTCAAACAGCATGTAGGGTTGTTACCGGATGATGTTTCCCGGGGCCCAAAGCTGTCTAAATCCTTGTCTTGCGTGTTGATCCGCCCTACGTCTCTCGTCCCACTCAACCCCTCTCAAGCTACCACATAGATGCGTTGGCCTCGCGACTAAGTCCTAACACTAAGGACATCTGTCGTGACAATTCCACGATAGCTTGGACGGAACAGCCGATGGAAACGAGGCATGGCGTACCGCAGAACGGAGGAAACGGCCTTGTGTTCGACCGGCCACGTTCGACACGGGATCCTGTTCATTGGGAGGGGTCTGGTGTACCGCAAAACGGAGGAAATGGACCTCCTGCGGTCGAAACAGGTGTCCTGTTGATCAGGAGGGGTGTGGCGTACCGCAAAACGGAGGAAACAGACTTGTGTTGGAGCGCTACGGTCAAAACGGGGGTCTTGTTCATCAGGAGGGGTGTGGCGTACCGCAAAACGGGACTCCACGGGATACTGTTCATCTCCACCGTCGACCCCCTCCAGCCTCCACGGGCTACTGTTCATCCACCATCGACCTCCTCCAGCCTCCACCTGCGACTATTCATCCACGGGCTCCTGTTCATCCAGCCTCCACCACGCGCTACTCCACCGGCTACTGTTCAACCAGCCCTCTCCACGGGCTCCTTTTCAACCACCCCTCCACGGGCTACTGTTCATCCTGCCCTCCACCGTCAACTGTTCATCCTGCCCTCCACGGGGTGGTCCTGTTCATCCTGCCCTCCACGGGGTCCTGTTCATCCAGCCCCAACCGGCTCGATCGATCGGGGTACTGTTCATCTAGAGGCAACACCACGGGGTCCTGTTCATCCACCCCCACCAGGGAATGTTTATCCACCCCCCCCCCCCCCCGCAACGCTCACTGTTCATCCAGAGGCGGCATCGATCGGCTTCAGTTAGCAGCAGTAGCAAAGGAATCGCTCGATCGGGTTCAGTTAACAGCCATCGATCGATCGCTCGGGTTCAGTAACGCGTAGCCTGCAGTGCAATCGCTCGGGTTCAGTTAGAGCCCAACGCCTCGCACACACGCGCGTACGTACGAGAGAAACACGCATCGCTCGGCCCCCGACCACCCACCGTAACCGGGGACTCCCCGATATTTTTCGCGCCCTTGCTTCTACCATGGTTTTTTCCGTCATGGACGGCCGAAAGAATGTCATGCAGCCGCGTCTCCGACCCGCCCAAGACGAAAAGCCCATTTTCTATCATGATTTTTTGTCATAGAAGCAGGACCACACCACATCTGTGATGATACCGGGTTTTGTCACAATTATCGTCATAGAAGTGTCATAAGTATGACAGAAAAGATTTTCGTTCGGCCCAAAATGTCACGAATGTGTCTTTTTTTTGTAGTGATTGCAAACGCATGGCCGCAGTCTCCAAGATCCTTTCATCGCACCCTGGGCCAGCCAGACGCCTTGACATCCGCATGTTCAGTATCAACTGCAAGGTCCAACCCAAGTTTGACGAGTGGTTCTTATCCCCCGCCCTAGATCAGCTCGAGGAGCTCAGCTTTCAAGCTGGACGATGTCGCTCTCTGCTGCCGTCTGCGCTCCACCTCGCGCCAACGCTGCGTCGCGCCAGCTTCAGCTCCTGCTATCTTCCCCAGATTAATGCCGCACCTGCCCTTCTTCTCCCTCAACTCAAGAAGATCGACCTCCTCGACATTGTCATATCGAAGAAGGTTATGGAGCACTTGCTCCACAGCTGTACTACGCTCGAGTACCTTCGTCTTGAGCAGATCCACGAGTTCATTAGCCTCCACATCGCCTCGGCGAATCTCCGATGGATTTACGTGTCTTGCTGGCCTCGCAACAAGACATCTATTGGGAAGAGATCACTCCAGTTGTTCCACGTTATGGTCATTAAGAATGCGCCTTTCCTTGAGAGATTGCTTGTATCGAATCTAGAAGGTCCAACAAAAATCAGGGTCATTGACGCACCGAAATTGACAGCGTTAGTGCACTCATCTGCCAAATTCTCCGAACTCTTTATTGGATCCATAATCATTCAGGTACAACACTCATCTTCTTCTCCGTCTTCTTGAAATTCACATTTGTAAATTTCTTCTTGATGTATTTACGACCGTCTTCCAGAAAATGATTCCCACAAGCTTGACCCAGTCTATGCGCACAGTGAAGATCTTGGCAATAAAATATATCGGCTGCAACCTGTTTCAAGTTGTTGGATTCCTTACATGCTTGCCGTGCACGGAGAAGCTACTCATCAAGGTGAAACTTCTTTCCTATTAGTAAACGGTAATCACAATGTAGCTCAATTTTTTCGTAATTTTTCCAAATTACGATGACAATTGTAGTGTTCAAAACTGCATCTACGCATTGCACTAAAAGAAATGTTTTTAGTATTTTTTTTCTCACGTTATCACCTGCATCATTTTTTTTTGTTGTACTACTATAGTAGCCTAGGCTAGTCATAGTGGAAAGTAACTTAGACTACTCCATTAACTCTATGGTTACCCTAAGAGCAAGTACTACCTCCGTCCTAGTTTACTCTTCCTATTTTGTAGTATCAAAATTTGACCATAGATTTAACTGACAAAATGTTAATGCATGTCACTAAGAACTATATCATTGGACTCATATTTGAACATAATTTCAAATGGTGTAATTTTTAGTGACATGCATTGGCATTTTCTTACATAAATCTATGGTCAAAATATTATACTAAATAAGAGGTAGTAAAAAGTGGGGCTATAATGGCCCTCCACTATGTAGGCCAAAACACGTGCCAAATTCACTTGTGATGCATTTGGAATTGATGCCCCTCCATTGCTCACCTGGTGCCCCAATCTGGATCACCTACTTTGCTCCGGTGCCAAATTAACTCACGCAATGAAACACACTTGCGTGGGAGAGAGAGAGAGGACTGAGGCAATAAAACACACTTGTTTGGGAGAGTGAGAGGCTGGTGTAGTTGGTTTGATTGATTTGTTTATACATGTGTGTCTGTGTGCACAGCGGTGCCAACTCTCTCACATCGTGAGAGCGGTGCCAAAATCTTTTGATTTGACATCGATGCATATTATATGGCATACTTTTGCGAAATATGGCATCGGACACATAGTGGAAGGCAACAAATGCCCAAGCTCTTCACGTACTCCTAGGTAAATGAGAGGAAAGAGAAAGAAAGAGAGAGAGAGAGAGAGAGAGAGTGAAAAAATATCACTAGCCAGCCAACCCTATCGTATGAGCGAATGATATTGGTACCTCTTGATGACACGGCAATATTATACAGCCAGCTGCTCTAATATGTTCTCTTCTTTTGCAGATAAAAAAAGACCCGAAAGTGAAAAATGTGTTGCACTATAACAATCTCATCGAATGCCTTGATCTCCATCTTACAGAAATTGATTTGATCAACTACCGAGGCAGCACATCAGAGATTAAATTGGCCAGGTTCTTTGTTCTGGAGGGAAGTGTGCTCAAGGTAATGAGGTTTGGCGTTCTCTGGCGCAACAATGAATGGCGTGCTGATCACCGCAAGCGTCTAAGCCTAACTGACAAAGTCTCCGCGGAAGCTAAATTTGTTTTTGAAACATCAAGTGGCCAGAGACTCGAAAACTTATTTTCCCATTAGTGACTTGTCAAGACGGTGGATTTTAGTTTGTACGATAATGCTGCATCCACCTAAAGTAATGAAAGTTCTTACGTAAACTTCCTAGTAATTCCCTCTTCGTAGGTGCAGCATTACTCCTAACATTTGTAATATCAGTTTGAAACTTGTAATATTGTCATGTCCTATTCTTGCATTTTCAAAATCCTACGAATCAAACTGGTCCTGAGTTGGTGATGATATTGTGCCTGCCATCTTTCACCAATAGCCGTCGGATCTAGATCTGACGCATACAAACCAAACTTCTCCGGTTTTGCAAAAAGATGCCCGCACTTGTTACCTATTTACAAACAACTCTTTGTCTCTCACAATCAGCCTTATTTCCTCCCCACCACATCTAGAAGGCCATGGAAAAATCTGGCACGATGGCCGCTGCCGGCGCCGTCCACCCCCCCCCCCCCCACCCAATCTTAGTGTTACGTGCAATGCACAGGCATCTATGCACGGGAAATTATGTCAAACACGGCTAGTTGTAAGCAGGCTAGGTCTACAGCCATGATGATAGTGACTGCAGATGGTGAGGCTGACTATGGTATGCCGAACACGGCGCCTATACTCAGGTGTCATCTACGGCGTAGGGTCTTGTCACTTCACTGTGAGGAGCAGCACGTAATAATTTGACCAACGGGTAGTACAGTGCTACTACATTGGTAGTACTACTACTAGTACTAGTACCACCATCTGGATTTAGTAGTACTACCACGTCCATCTGGATTTAGTATTTGACTAGCAATATCCAGTAATGCATGTCACAAAAAATGTACTACTCCCTCTGTAAATAAATACATGGTGTATTGTTTTATTCCTATCGGCGAGATAACATAATGTCGTTTTGCTACTTAATAGGATTACATGCAATGAACTAACCACGGCATGTGATGTTTGGTAGTCTCAAGTCATTGAAAGCATGCACGGCCCACATCTCTCATTGGTTGATATGTCACGAAATAAGAAACGAGGAGGGAGTTAATGTACCGTGTCTAAGTGTTTTGGGATTATTTGGTTTTCGTAAGTGACTTACACAACATTTTTGGTTACATGCATTAACATTTTATTAGTTAAATCAAAGGTCAAAACTTGGCGCAAAATGCAAAGGGGACCAATAAACCAGTAAACATCAAAGTTCTCTCGTTTGGCCCCAACTAGAGGTCTGGTGAGATGACTATACTGCACCGGCACGGAGGGGGACGTAACTTCATTGACTTACTGCACCTGCCTTTGGGTGTATGACACGTGGGCCCAACGGGTGGATGGCCAACCTATCATACAACCAAAGGCAGGTGGAGTAGAGGGGCGAGGAGTAGATGGCCAACACGCACGTGAATTCAATGCAGTCTGCACTTCTCATATAAAGGCTCCTGCCAGTCCAATCTACAAAATCCTACGCACCTACGCACCCAAGGGAAAGAGTGATCACTCCAATCGCAAGATTAGTTGACTAGAAGCTAGACCCATGGAGGCGATGAGCGCAAGCATCAACCAGCTGTGCCAGATGGTCCACGACGCCGGCCTGTGGCCCGGCACCGAGGAATGTCTCCAGGTAGTGCTTGAGGCCGCCAGGACGAGGGGCCGCTTGGACGATAGCTTCGTCTCCTTGTTCGACGAGGTCCTCTTCAGCTTCCTCGACAAGTTAACTATCGTCAAGAAGCTCGCGGACGACCTTGATGTACACCTCCAGCCCACGCGCCCAGGCTCTGTGATGCCTGCCACCCTCAACGGCCTCTATGGTGACAACCTCTTCGACGCATTGGTGACCCTGCGACTGCCCGCAGTCGCGCCGGAGAATGTCCACCTCGAGGTCACGCTCGCCGCACAACGCCTGGTGCAGCAAGACACCATCGCATAATCACCCACGTCTATGCGCAAATCGTCCACAAGGACTACTACATGAAAGAGGAGGACGATAGGATGTTGGCCTTCTTGGAATGCAGGGCAACCTTGGACAGCATTGTTCAGAAGCACGTTGAGCTTGCCGCCAATGTCGCTGCTCCTCACATGTCGGTTGGTGACCCAGTGCACTAGCGCTTGAGGATGTCGTTGATGGATCTATATGTATCTTCATCTTTCCGCCAAATCCATGTAGTAGTATATGGTATTGCTAGTAATTATCTTATCTTTCGCATCAACTTATAATTTTCATACGTACTCCATGCATGAACCGCGCCAGAACCAAACTTCTCATTACTCTAGGGGAAATTGTTATTTTCTATCTATCGGTCGCGCCATGGAGCATAACCAAATTTTACAAGTTACAAGTTCAAAAGTAAAAGCCTGTCGTGTTCGCGTCGCACCCCCACACGGTTGGTCCAGCACTCCGCTCAAGGGGGAATGCGTGTTGTTTTGCATTTTAACTTACAAGTGGGACCACAGTTGAGCAAACCGACTATCGGCAAACCCCCACCCCGCCCACTGCGTGATGGCTGAGAAAACAGGAGGGAGAAGAGATGGATGTAGCAAGACTCCAAGAAAATTGGTGTCGGATGGGACTCGTGTGGGTGGCATGTGTCCTACTGCTAGACATGAATGCTAGTTATGGCCCATGCCACCCCACTATATCGAGGTGCTGGTTATGGAGAACAAATTTCCTGGAGTCCCTGCTCAGCCCTCCTCTATCTCTCTTCTCAGCCAGCCAGCAGACGCGCGGAGCCCATCATCTGTTTGCTCATATGTGGTCCCACATGTCAGTGAAAACGCAAGAGGACCCACTGAACCTGCACATCTTTCACCTCGACATGCTGGTGATGAAAAACAAATCCAATAAAGATCTTCGGTGGCCGCTTTTGGAGTTACTCGAGAGTAGTAAGATTCTATTTACAGTTTAACCCAAGATGCACATCACGTGGCTTCAACTACCACTTTATTTTCTTGAATGACACGACTTGGATGCTGGATGTCCCACGTGTCGGCAAAAGGAGGAAGAACTCGACCAAATCTTCGGTTGTGCTCTCGGATTAGACTAGTTGTGCTAACTTAAAATTTTATTGTGTAGAATGGATGCAAGTTTTGGTATTGGGAAGAAGAGTACAACGATATTTTGATAGAGCGCAATTTAGTAGATGCTCTAGCACTTTTAGCTAGCATAGAGGCTAGAGATGAGACTAGTGCACTTGTTGATAGAATAGAGGCTAGACACGTCTACTTCTTTACACTCAAAGAAGAAAGAAGCACGCAAGATCAAGCCTCTGCAAATCAACAATGAATGCATCGAGAAGGCACTAATCCAACTTACAGGAGCAGTTATGGAAGTTAGATATCTTCTAAAATGTATTCTTGTGGTTCTTGTTTTCTTTGCTCTTCCTTTTCTAGTCAAAATTTTGGTGATGTATTTCCATGTACCAAAAAATCAATGATGAAAAAAGATATGTGTTTGCAAAGAAAAATGTATGCGGCGGGGATGCGTCCGTGCGTTCGGCGCACGGCCACCGCAACCGAGAAATGGCCCGGACACGACCCCATTGCCCTACCCAAATGGACAAAATCCGGGCAAAACGGAGGTCCGTTTGGGGTCGTGCGTTGGAGTTGGCCTTACAAGTGGGACCGCAGTTGAGGAAACCTACTATCCGCAAACCCCCACCTCGCCCGCCGCGCGATGGCTGAGTTAGAGAAACGACGAGGTTGAAGAGATTGTTGTAGCACGGACTCCAAGAATATGGTGTCAGATGGAAGTCGTGCTGGTGGCGTGTGCCGTACTCCTGGATGTGAATGCTTGTTCTGGCCCATGCCACCATACTACTCCTACTACTGTACTTATAGTAGTAGTAGTATCGAGGATTCGAGGTGCTGGTTACGTACAGCGAACACATTAACATATGGGCCACCTCACACTATGGCCAAATTTCTTGGAGTCTATGCTAGGTTAAAAAGTGTTCTTTGTGAGGACGGGTGGATGGTTTCAAGTTTAAAACTTGTTCTATTACGTACGTAGACGTAGAGATAGTGCAGCATGTGAAGCTAGTACAAATAGTGTAGTATTGTTGATTGGCCTCATCCGATAACCTGTTGCAATGCACGTACAATTATGTATTCATAAAACATTTTTTGCCTCGTCGCAGCACCCACTCAGAGAAGCGATTCGAAAGCCATTCATAAATTTAGTAAGTTTATCACAGGCATATCATTTTATTACATACATCAGGCCATCAACCCACAACGACAACGAGGATACATTATAAATACTAAAGTTTTCATCACACAACAAATAACAAGCAATGAAATGAACTTCAACTCAACCAATCCTCGGTGTTGGAAACGCTTGCTTGGAACCACAAGCGATTCTCTGGGAAGAGCCAGCTACTGTCAATCTCAAGACCAACGCAGGACTGATCATCCAGGCTGAAGCGGACTACTATATCAGGACCAGGGTAGGGAACCACCGCAATGTCCGACGTATAGATACAGTTGCTTCTCATAAATGGTAGTAACGTTGTGTCAATAGCAGTTGGATCGCCCATCACCATCATTGGATAGTTTTGTCCAAGGAAAAGAGAGTTTTCTCCAAGACTATCAATACTGTACCATGGAGAAGGTGTTGCGCTAGCACAATAGTATCCATCCCGAATACCATGCAACGGGTGTTGGAATAGGTCCGAAGAGTCCGACCATGGGAGACAACACCTGCTCCCTCAGTAGTAACATCAGCAGTGGGTTGTATACAGACAAGAAGGGGTGATCCATCAGAATTAGTTGCCAGCCGCCAGAGAGCATATGGGCCCTGCTCATCCTCATGCTCGTGATCATCACCATTGTCATCTGCCCCTTGGTTATAAAAATTTGCAAGTATAGGTGGTGGGATGTTCACAGGACCTTGGAAACACAAGAAGAAGGTTAATTAGTAGAGAAGGGAAACTTGCTAACTCGCATGCATGTGGATGAAACAATTATAATTACGGTGGAAGACAAATGTACCGAAACTACGAGGATCCCATGCAAAAACAATGCCACGAGTGGTGGCAGCAAACACAAGACCCTCATATTGAATTGCATCACAGTACACATCCGTGTATAGAAACTGATTGTTGAGCAATATCCATCCAGTCGAACCACGAAGGACGGCAACAAGGTTGTCGAAGATAGCAACAACTTGATATTCACACTCGCAATTGTACCCAATATAAACAGCCCAATCTCCATTTGCGCCAAGCCAGACCTTACCCTGAAGCGATGGCATCTTGACATCACACGTATCATTATCAAGCGGCATCAACTTGCACAAGGCGAGGCCTCCATCGTCCACGCCCATGCGAACAGGCTTACAGCGAAGAAGATAGGGGAGATCAAACCGCTCCTGGACCCTTGGGTTCCTTGTAATGATGTTATTAGTTCAGTCGAGAATGGGCTTGAATGAACCTCCCATGCTAGCCGAGGTGATGATGTCGCACCGATCAATGAGTTCCCCCACCACGTCATCATTCAGATCGGGGCAAGAATAACGGGGTCGTTTCCGGCTTGTTCCCTCCATGAAGAAGACGATCGAACAAAAGGGTGGAGGCAAATGGAGGAGGGAGGAAGAGCGTGCGACAGCAGTTCCAAATCGAGAGGGAAAGGAGAAGAGTCGATGGACGGTTGCCAGTTTGCCATGGTACACGAAGAGGCAGGCCTACACATCCTTTCGGAAATTGTACAAAAGGACTCGCCGTCGTCTCACTGACATGTTGGAACGAGACCACATGTCAACAAAACATGGTGTGTAATTTCTCGTGCAAAATGTGATCTGGCCGCGTGGCCCGAGGTGCCACATTAGTTATCGACCTTTATTTTTTTAACATACAATCTGAGTGGATAGCTCTTGTGGTCATCACACATGAGCGGATATATAGGTGGGCTAGGTGGGCAGGCGGCAACAATCTAAGTGCTAAAAGAGTTGGTCTCAAAAAAAGAGTTCATCCAATGCTTGGTTTTGTTTGGATTTTCCAACTATGACCATTAGATAGAGTGAATCAATGGCTTACGTTCAAAGTTATTCTCATACTATAGAATGGTATAGGAACGTGGAGAGATTTGGTTGATTTTATATCGTTGAATAATATAAAATATTATGAGTACAGACGCTCCACCCCGAGGTTTGTTGCTCCTTCTCGGTCGTCGGGTATCTCTATGTTCTTCCACTCTTTCGTCTAAGACATGAGCTTTGTTCATCCTTTTGCCGACACGCGGGACATCTATATGCCTCCATTTTACAAAATCATACTATATGCCTCCATGACACGCAGGACATCTAACATCAAGGTGGCGTGTCATGCAAGAGATATGCAGTGCGTAAGTGAGTCGTGCACTTCGATGGCACCTAGTACTACTACGCAATATTTTTTCTCCTCGATGGCACGTCAATAGTGCACGTACTCAATGACAGAACGCGGGATGGTAGCCATGGACATGGTCGGCCCTTTTTGAAGAGAGTACTAATAAATAACTTTATGTGTCCCGTCAACTCGCAAAATGACGAGAAGCTTGCTTACTACGCCTTCTCCCTCGCCAACGCGTGCGCGGTGGCTCGCAGCACGAGGAGAAACTTTTGCTTACAAGAGGTGGAGATGCAGCAGTTCATTTGGTGTCAGATAGCCAGAAGTACTACTATAGTACCATCATTATTGTTCGACTTCTGGGAGAGGAGAAGAGCCAAGCGCAAAGTCACCTAGTACTAACCTAGTATAGTACTACTATAGCCAAAGTTGGTCCACCTTTTTAGAGCATGGTTAATTAATATAGGCGGCTCTTGCAGCGGCACATCATTTAGAGCAAGTACTCTCTTCGTAGGAACAAAGGAAGTGAAACAAAAGTTGGAGTGGATGCTAGATTGCCAATTAAAAACATGATTACATAGGGAAAAATCCTATAGAATTCTATCCTATGAATCAAACGACCAATGTAGTAAAATTATGAGGGGGGGTCTCTCCAATAGTGTTCCTCGGCTCGCACCTAGCATCACGGTGGTCGAACTTGGAGTCATTCATCTGGTACACGTGGCATCTCAGATCTGGACACAAGGTGACGCGACCTCTCACTTCCTCCGCCATTTGAAGCGGCGCACCGGTGGAGGGCTAGCATACTCCAATATTAGGTTGGCTCTATGTGATGTGGCAACTTCATATACTAACCGGATGCTGGCTATACTACTACGGTACTCACACTCCAAGAAGTGACTCGAAAACCATTCATAAATTGAGTCTATGACATGCATTTGCAAATGTACCATTCATTACATACAACAAGTCATCAACACACAACGACAACGAGGATACATGTTGGATTATAGATTATTTCCAACAAAACATTCTAGTAAATACTGAATTTTTCATCACACAACAAATAACAAGCAATGAAATGAACTTCAACTCAACCAATCCTCGGCATTGGAAACGCTTGCTTTGAACCATAGGTGCTCAGGGAAGGGCCAGCTATTGTCAATATCAAGAGCAACGCAGGACTGATCATCTAGGCTGAAGCGGCATATATCAGGACTAGGGTAGGGAACCACCGCAATGTCTGAGGTATAGATATTGTTGCTTCTCATAAATGGTAGTAACGTTGTGTCAACAGCAGCTGGATCGCCTTTCACCATCATTGGATAGTTTTGTCCAAGGAAGAGCGAGTTTTCTCCAAGACTATCAATACTATACCAGGGAGAAGGTGTTGGCGCTAGCACACTAGTATCCATCCTGAATACCCTGCAACGAGTGTTGGAATAGGTCCGGAGAGGGCGACCATGGGAGAGAACACCTTCTACCTCAGTAATAATAATCACAGTGCACTGTATACAGACAAGAAGAGGTCATCCATCAGAATTAGTTGCCAGGCGCCACTGAGTATATAAGTTCTGCTCGTGATCATCACCATCGTCATCTCCCCCTTGGTTATAAAATTTTTCAAGTATAGGTGGTGGAATGTTCCCAGGACCTTGGAAACACAAGAAGAAGGTTAATTAGTAAAGGGAAACTTGCTAACCCGCATGCATGCGGATGAAACAATTATAATTACGGTGGAAGACAAACGTACCAAAACTATGAGGATCCCATGCAAAAACAGTGCCACGAGTGGTGGCAGCAAACACAAGACCCTCGTATTGAATTGCATCACAGTACACATTCGTGTATAGAAACTGATTGTTGAGCAATATCCATCCAGTCGAACCACAAAGGACGGCAACAAGCTTGTCGAAGATAGCAACAACTTGATAGTTCTTATAATTACAAGAGCGGTTGGGAACTCTACAAATTGCTATCTTCAGTAGACCACAGTCACCATGATCGTATTTGAATGTACGTAGATCATCTGTGTGCTCAACCTCAGGGCACTCGGAGATTTTTGGAAGTGGAATCTGCTGATGAGTGTACACATTCACAAGTTCCCACTCGCAATTGTACCCAATATAAACAACCCAATATCCATTTGCGCCAGCCCAGGCCTTACCCTGAAGCGATGGCATCTTGACATCACACGTATCGTTATCAAGCAGCATCAACTTGCACAAAGCGAGGCCTCAGTCGTCCGCGCCCATGCGAACAGGCTTATAGTGAAGAAGATAGGGGAGATCAAACCGCTCCTGGACCCTTGGGTTCCTTGTAATGATGTTATTAGTTGAGTCGAGAATGGGCTTAAATGAACTTGCCATGCTAGCCGAGGTGATGACGTCGCACCGATCAATGAGTTCCCCCACCACGTCATCTTTCAGATTGGGGCAAGAATAACGGGGTCGTTTCCAGCTTGTTCCCTCCATGGAGAAGATGATCGAACAACGGCAGAAGGAAGGGTGAGGGCAAATGGAGGAGGGAGGAAGAGCGTGCGACAGCAGTTCCAAATCGAGAGGGAAAGGCGAAGAGTCGGTGGACGGTTGCCAGTTTGCCACGGTACACGAAGAGGTGCCCCGGCCTACACGTCCTTTCAGAAATTGTACAAAAGGACTCGCCATCGTCTTAGTGACATGTTGGAATGGGACCACATGTGAATGAAACATGGTGTGTAATTTCTCGTGCAAAATGCGATCTGGCCGCGTTGGCCTGAGGTGCCGCATTAGTTATTGACCTTTATTTTTTTCATGGCGTGTCGTTCAATTTTGAAGCACGACTAACTGGTACTGTTTGCAGAGAAAATATAAACTACTCTACCACTACTCCACCTCTAGTACTATTAATATAAAAAAGATATATAGGCTGGAGCTTCAGAGCTTTCTTGCCAAGGGTTGCCCACTTGCTTCTCACACTATCACCCTCTCTCCAGATCTAAAAAAGACGGCCTCTCTCTCCCTCCTCACCGGTGATCACAGATCCGCCGGGGAAGAAAAGGACGTGCAGCGTTGACGCACTCGTCGTCGGCAAGCGAGGTCATGCACTGACGACAAGGCCGTCCTCTCAGACCTAGCGCCCGTGTGGGATGGCCTCCGTTCCCAAGCTCGTCGCCGTAGTGCGTGCGGACGACGACAACCACGAGCGAAGCCACTTCCCGCCGACCCTCAGGTATGCTACCTCTTTTCGAACCATACCCTTGTTCTATTGCCCCATTTGCCACGTCGCTACATGTGGATCTTTTTCCACTCCACCATCTTCCCAATTTCCTATCCTCTACTCTGCTCGTCACGCAGACGAAAACCTTAATTTGCACTATTAAAGGAAACCCTACTTCATGCAAACTAATCCATGTCTGGGTTGAATAAGGAAAGGAAGGGAGACTGTACTGTCCAAGAGAGTAGGCATTGAACCCGCATCTAGGTTGAAAAGGGAAAAATCAGTAGCTAAGGAACGAGTCTCGTGTCTCTTGGTTGAAGAAGGGTAGAAAGGCATGACAATGCAATAGAGAATGACCAGGTCGATCGGTTTGTTGTCCTCACATAGGAAAAAGGTGGCTAAAGAGAACAAAAATGGGACGTAATCCACATATGCTGCCTGGATATTTGTTGCTCTGGGCAACCATACCTCCCTCACCACTCTATGCGTCTGTGGAGGTGCATCGTACTGGTGCGCCCACTGTCTGGATGGATCTCCCATGCTCTTATTGCCACTTTTTTGCTGTTAGTATAACGCCAGTGGTAAAGTCAACCAATGCTGCTGCTAAAGTAATGCCACATTTAACTAATGCCGCACTCAGTCTAATGCCACCGATAAATTTAAGCTATGCCATTTAATGTTTCTGGATTATTTTAGGGTTAGCTGTTGATTGTGGATGTATTAAAGATTCTTCAGTGTAACATCCCAAATTTTCAATTTGGAATGTTATACATTAGATCATCACTACATATCATATTTTATTGCATTTTGGCTTGATCCTCGAAATCCTAAGAAACTCAAGGACCCCGGAGAGAGAGTTGGGGATTTCACTGTTTTCATATTTGAAATTTTATCAAATATTGAAACGAGGATTCTTGGTTTTAATTATTTTTCTCTCCAAAAATATTTCATGTTAAACTATATGAGAGGAGATAATATGACTTCTCCAAAATAAATGAAATATTGGAGGAAAAATATTAAAATCAAATATTTGATTTTATTCGGATTTTATTGCTATTTTATTTGCATTAGAAAAATTACACGTTTTCAAAATTGCATTTTAGGGCCAAGAAAATGTTCATCTTGTTCTAAATATTTTGTTCAGACGGTGAAAATTTGTTTTGGCATTTTTAGATTTTTATTTATATTTCTAGGATTTATTTTCGGCGGAATCTATTTAAAAAAAACTTCAACGCCCGACTGGGCCAAAGCCCAGCCGAGCCGGCCGGCCCAACCCCCCGCCACCGACATCGTCGGGCGAGTCCGAGCCGGACACGCCTCGCCGCTGCCTGGGGCCCCTCGGGACCCCAAGCCGCCTCGCTGCCGCACCTCGCCGTCGCCCCATCGCCGCCACGCCGCCACCCCGGAGCCCCGCCGCTGCAGCTGAACCATGCCGGAGCCGCCCCACCTCGCCGGAGCCTCGCCGGAGGTATACGCCACCGTCGCCGCCGTTGGGTTTTATTTTAAAACCGATTCGGTTTTTTTAGAAAACCCTAGGTTTCGTTTTTTATAATAGATCGGTTCGCCGGTTTTCTCCGTTTAGTTACTTAGCGGACGTTCGTCCGTACGTTCGTTTTAACGAACTGTGTTCACTCGATGGCCGCAGACAACGAACGTTCGTTCGTTAGCCTGTCCTTCAGTTTTTCTTTTTCTCGGATTTCTCGCGATTATTTTCGATTGCGATTTCTGATCCGATTTTCGTTTTAGTTTATCTTTTTGCTCGTTTATCGGAATCAGGCGATTCAAGAGCCTAGATCTTCATCTCGAAGTCCTCTTTCTGTTTAACCAACTTGAACAAGATTTAGGTACAATAAAATTTGACCTTAGTTCAGATTAGTTATCGGATCTTGTTTCTTTCGCCGTTTGAGTTTCGTTGCTCCGTTTGATTTGATTCTTTTTGCAAACCAGAGTTCTTAAGTTGAACTTTCTGGTTAGATCTTCTTATTTGCGTTTTACCTGTGTGTCTTTTCTTGATTGCTTATGTATTCTATTGTTTGTTTGTGATAGAACACCCGGAGTGCGAAGCATGCTACTACAAGTCTCGAGGTTTTGCGGATCATCAGCAAGGCAAGTAACACTTTGATCATATTCCCTTTATCACCCAGTTTTTATGCATTAGTTTAAACCCTCAACATTTCATGGTTAGGACTTGATAACATGTGGGACTGGGAAGTAGTTGATGAGGTAGAACCTATTTCCCTGTTATTATCAAACCCTTGGGAGTTACTTCTACGTGTTGCTTATATTGCCATGCTATGCTCGTAGACGTGGTTTGGGTGAGTGAATCCATGACAGATGTGAGATTGTTAATTAATGGTTCAACTTAAGGTGGCAACTTTAATACACATCTGGGTGGATTGCTTGTCAGGGAACTTGGAGAATCCAGTGTTGTCCTAGGATATCCTGGAGTACCCGTGTGATAATCCTAAGGTCCGCCACCCAGGCTCAAAGGGAACTGAGATATTTCATGCTAGAAACGTCTGTGTGCAGCCACAAGCTATTATGGGCTCTAGCATAGTTGAGTAAGTTGCGTGAAGCTCTTGAAGAGGTAGACTAGCAGATGTAGTGGGTTGTAGGTGGTATAGTCTATCCGGAGTAGAGAGTTAATGATTCTAAAAGACTGTGTCTCGGTCATCTGTTTCTCAAACACTATGTAGTGCGAGAAATCCAACGGAGGAGATCGAGTCTAATGGGGAAAAGTGTGCAAACCTCTGCAGAGTGTACAAACTAATCATGGTTAGCCCTGTCCCCGGTTACGGACATCTTGAGTATCTAGTACTTGGATTATCATATGTATCTCATAACTCTAAATTAATATTGTTGGGTTGATAATTCCTTTTGATTGGGATTGAGTTGGAGGAACCTTCTTAGTTATGTTTTAACTACCATGATAGTTAAATAAAATCTATTCCTTTGTTGTAGGGAAAAATTGGCTTTTCGCAAAACTTTAACCAGAGAGCTTTCCACCAGCTAAATATGCATATAGTGGTAGCATTATACTGTTCTTGCTCTACTGTGTTATATTGCCAGCATATTCCATGTGTTGACCCGTTTTCGGGCTGCAACGTATTATGTTGCAGACTTTTCAGACGAGGAGTAAGGTTCGTTAGGTCATTGCCGTGCAGCTCAGCTATGCCATTGGAGTTGATGGACTCACTTTATCTTCCAAGCCTTCCGCTATTATCGTATTAGATGGCCTTAAGCCATATCTATTGTAATAAGTTCTCTTTTGAGACATTCGATGTAATAAGTGTGTGATTGCTACTCTGTTATAGATCCTTCGAGTACTGTGTGTGTCAGCATTACCGGTCCAGGGATGACACTGAAGCACAGAGACTTGACCGTTTGAGGTCGGGTCGCTACAAAGATGGTATCAGAGCACACGCTGAGTGTAGGACACGACCACTAAGCTAAAGCCCTACATCACTACTCTCTTCTCATTTCTGACTCCTATCCATTTTCTACTCTTTAGGATGGCGGACGCAAGGAACAAGTTTGCACAACCAGATGAAGAAGCACCTTTTGGATGACACTTGAAGGAAGTCACTAAGTACCTGAACATTGGAATACCAAGCTTCACCGGGACTTACAACGCCACTTTACCAGAAGAGGGGAGATGGATGATTCAAGTCCAAGTTCCAGGAAGGACATTCGCGCCAGTCACTAAACCCATAGAGTTTTCCTTTGATGCACCAACCTGGAGTCTAGGAAAGAGTATGGCAGCCCACATCACCATGGGACGCATTGGAGAAGTTTACCATAAGGAGCTTAAGGATACTATCTATCATATTTGTGGGCGACGAGATGAGCAATGGGAGATGATCAGCACCAGGAAGGATAGATCAATCGCAGCTTTCATCCAGGAGTTAAACCAGCACATTCGTCGCCAGGAGAACCAGATGTGCGCAGGCATGATAGATCTGAAGAAGGCAATGACAAGGATCACGGAACTGGAGGAAGAACTCAAGGCTACTCACGAAGATTATGAGGAGGAAATTGTCATACTAGTGGAGAAGAATGACGATCTGGAAAGGAAGCTAGGAGTATTCATGGGAGACCCCGTGCCAGGAAGAGAAGACGATGAACCCAAGGAGATTCGTTCTGAAGACTACATCATCATCGACAACACCGACTTGGACCCGACGATAGCGATGATGACTATGAAGACGAAGCTGGAGCAGACATCATGGAGTCTTCGACCGATCAATATTTCTAGTAGACCACCACATCAGTAGTAGTAATCCACCATGTATATAGTATAGTCTGAGCACTTTTGTAATGATAGTTAGATCGATTGTATGCCCTTGCTTGATTGATTGAGTGATATGATTGTGGTTGTCTCATGTGCATATGGGTAGTGTTTCCCTCACTAGACCTCATTCTATTCTATTCTCTTCCCTCTAAACCCTCAGATGCCTCCGAGACGTGACCCCGGATTTACTTTCCCACTGGAGCTCACTCAGTTGATCCAACAGCAGAATACATTGATGCAGTTGTTAGTTCAGAACCAAGGCAACAACAACAACAACAACAACAACAACAACAACCCACCACCACCACCAGTTGACAACTTAGCCCGCTTTCTGAGGTTGCGGCCGCCGGTGTTTTCCAGTAGCACCGAGCCGATAATGGCAGATGATTGGCTCCGCGGGATTGGAATGGAGTTAACAACTGCAGGATGTACAGATGCTGAGAAGGTGCATTTTTCCACACATTAGTTGGATGGACCAGCAGCCTCATGGTGGGAGAATTACACAGTCACCTATCCTATAGCCACTGTTACATGGGATCAGTTTCAGCAAGCATTCCGCACCGCCCATGTCTCAACGGGGAGCTATGAGCATGAAGAAGCGTGAGTTTCGCAACTTGCGCCAAGGGAACCATACTATGGGGCAGTACGTGGATGAATTTAGTAAGTTGTCTCGTTATGCCCCTGACGATGTGGCCACAGATGTCGCGAAGCGGGAGAAGTTTATGGAAGGGATGAACGATGAGATGAGCATGTAGTTGATGGTGGCAACATTTAACAACTACCAGGATTTGGTAGACAAGGCTCTTATGATTGAAGGGAAGCAGCAGCAAATTGAGAGCCGCGAAAGGAAGTATGGACAAGGAAGGTACAACTCAGGAGCTTAGCAGAAGTCTCATTTAACCCCGAACTCGGGAGGACTTGTTCATAACCATGGAGGTCATAACCACAACGGAGGAAGTTCGCATAACCACAATGGTTCCAAGAATGGGACTGGGAACGGAACAAGCAACAACCAGACCCGCTCCAATCCAGCCACACCCGCCAAGAGAGACCTAAGTCACATTACTTGCTTCAAGTGCGGGAAGACTGGACACTATGCCACGGAGTGCCCTGAAGCGAAGAATGGAAACGGTAATGGGAGTGCTGGGAAGAAACCTAATCCATTCAACAAAGGACAAGTGAACCACGTTAACGTGGAGGAGGTTGAAGGGCAGCCAGACGCAGTTATCGGTAAGTTTTTGGTTAAGTCTTTTACCGCCCTTGTTCTTTTTGATACTGGTGCATCATATTCATACATATCAAGGGGATTCGTGGATAAGTTTAAACTACCAACCCAAACCCTTAGGACCCCTCTGTTAGTAAGTTCACCTGGAGTATAGTATATGGCCAGCCGATGGTGCGACCAGATACCCCTAACCATTGGTAGCCATGTTTTTCCGTCAGACCTAATAATTTTGGAGTCACAAGGATTGGATGTGATATTAGGCATGGACTGGATGTCAAAGTATGGAGGAAGCATTGACTGTGCTAGTAAGTCGATTTATCTCACCACCCCGGAGGGAAAAAGGATCAAGTATGTATCTAGGCATGCGCCTAGGAGGAGCCAAGTAAATACCCTCACGGAAGTTGTTCAGGAGGAAGTGCCTGTAGTGCAGGACTACCCAGATGTTTTTCCACAGGAGTTACCAGGCATGCCACCGGATCGAGACATCGAGTTTTTGATAGAGATATTGCCAGGTACCGGGCCAATATCAAAGAGACCCTACCGGATCCCGCAAATGATTTGGAGGAGATTAATAAGTAGATCAAGGAGTTATTGGTGAAAGGTTACATCCGACGGAGTTCATCACCATGGGGAGCCCCAGTGCTTTTGGTTGAGAAGAAGGATAAGTCTCTAAGGATGGTTGTTGATTATCATGCATTGAATGAGGTGACGATCAAGAACAAATACCCACTGCCGATGATCAATGATTTGTTTGACCAATTGCAAGGAGCTAAGGTGTTTTCAAAGATCGATCTGCGATCAGGATATCACCAGCTGAAGATCCAGGAAAAGGATATACCTAAAACCGCATTTACTACAAGGTAAGGGTTATATGAGTATACGGTCATGTAACATCCCAATTTTCCTAAATTAGGATGTTAATAGATCATTCATATGCATATCATATTTTTTTATTGCATTATTTGCTTTTTCAGAATATTCAAATCATTATCCAACAAAAGGCAATTTATTTGGAGTGGAGATAACATGACTGCTCCCCTATTTTAAAACTATTCATAATGTGCAGAATATTATTTCCAGTTCATCTGATATGTTCTGGTAATTTTTGTGATCTTCAAAGTATTTTAATTGTGTGTTATTTTACTGTTTGTGTGGCCTTTTGCATCAAAATGAATTTCTAAAATTGCATTAGGTGAGGAACTAGTGTTCCTGTAGTTTATATTAGCAGTATAGATTTTACTGTGTGTCTACGTATTTTTTATTTAGTTTTTATAATGTTGTTTTATTTTTAGTTATTTGCTGCTATAGTTTTTGTTTTAAAACAAAAAAGGGAGGCGCAGCACAGCGCAGCTCCGCACCGCGGCCCAGCAAGCCAGCCACGGCCCAGCTCCTGTCGCCCGCAGCCCACCTAACCGCGAAGCGGTAAGCGCAGCAGCCAGCCGCGCCCGAACCGCGCCTGACCCGCGCCCGATCCACCCCGCCTTCAGCCGCTGACCCGTGGGCCCCGCGCCGCTTTCTCCTTCCTCTGGTCGGACGCACGCCGCCGAGCCGAGCCCGGATCGATCTGCGCCCCTGTTCGGTCTCGTGCTCCTCAGGGACACCGTACGCGAGCCCAACTGCTCGAGAGACCCCGCACCCCCTCCTCAATCTTCCTCGTTGCCGCACGCGGGAGCTAGGGCGAAACGAATCTCGCCAGAGTCCACGCCGACCGCCGCCGTTCGCTGGAGGATTCCGTCATCGTAAGATCACCGCAGCCGCATCGCTTGCCCTATTCGTCCCCCCCTCCACGAAGAGCTCCCTGACATCCTTGCATGGCCGGAATCGCAGCGGAGCCGGAGGAACAAGCTCAACCGACGCACCGGAGCAGCCGCCGTTCCCATCCTCGCCTCCGTCAGTAGAGGACGCCCCGCCGCTGTTGAACACCACCACCACCTCCGCTACTCACCGCGGCACCCATCCGTCGTTTCACCTTCGCCGGAGACCCGCCGGAGACGCGCCGCCGCCGACGCCCGAGACCGTCGTCCTCGGTTGCTGGTGAGCACGCGCGCGCAGTGTTTCACCTGGGCCAATCACGAGTGAACACGTGGCAGTTTGCTACAGTACACGCAGGAACTGTGCAGGAGATTTCTGTTGTTTTTGTTTTCTTTCCAGATTTCATCTCTAACTTCAAATAGCTATATCTTTTAGTCTATAGCTCCAATTTAGGCAATTCTTTTTCCTATGCTCTCACAAAAATCAGCACATTGTCACAGTACCAACTTTGCACATGTTCGCACCTTTCAAATTTGATTTTATTCGAGTTTGAATCAAATCTTCCGTAGGCCATAACTTTCAAACCGTTTGTCGGTTTTTGGTGTTTCTTTTTGCTTTGTGACCGTAGTGCTATTTAGGTGCTGTTATGCTGCTGTTGTTGAGTTTCAAAAATGGTTTTCTTGCTGTTGGTTTTGTTTTGGATCTTTTCGTGTTCCGGTGATTGATTTGTTGAATTGTGTGAAACGTGTAGATTGTCCGGAGTGCGACGCGAGCTATTGTCAGGAGTGTGACTTTCTGAACCAGAACCAAGGCAAGTTACATGTTGATCATCCTTTACCTATTGTTTTCTATGCACTTAGTTATATCACACTATGAATATATGCATGTATAGGAATACTATATATTTTGGTTATGCTGTTGAGCTATATTTCCGTCTTTGCAAATCATGGTAGTTGTAGGTTGCTATGCTTTGTAGACGGGGGTGGTTCGTGTATTCACTGAGCTTATGTGAGGATTATATATATATAATAATTTGAGTAGTAACTCAGGATTTAATTCACCTCTGGGCGGAAGTGGTATTGTTAGGGTGGTTTCAAGAACATCATGGTTTATACCCTCTGAATGTAAGTGGACGGCCGCCCAGGCTCAAAAAGATCAGACAGACTTAGTGACTAGTAGCTTCCATGTGCGACCACTGGCTAAATGGGCTCTGGCTTAGTTGATCAGTTGTGGGACCCTTACCCAGATGTGCCAGCAGATGTAGATATGATAGTTGGGATGGGCCTCCTGTTGGGACTAGGGGACTGCTTCTGAAAGACTTCGTCTCAATCTTCGGGTTGGGTCCAGTGGGTAAAGCGTACTAAACTCTGCAGAGTATTAAAACTAATCATGATTAGCCGTGCCCCCGGTTATGGGTAAATTTGAGCGACTATGCCATTACAGTTGTTGGATGATCTTGACAGATGTGACACCTAATAAATTTGTTGGGCAACTTAATGAAGGGTAGGTTGGAGTTGATTTTGCCAACTAAACCTTGTGTATTTAATTGTAGTAATAAAAGAACTAAATAAAAATTTGACTATTAGGTAGTTATGAGGACAAAATCAGCTTTCCGCAAAATAAACCATCAAGCCTTTCTTTTGATATACTATGCATATACATGTAGGTCTACTATATTATTACTCCTGTGTAACTTGCCAATACATTCCAAGTATTGACCTATATGGCTGCAACGTCTCATGTTGCAGGATATTCTGACGAAGAGTAAGGTACCATTAGGGTCGCGAGTCTGCACTCAGCATCGCTAGTGGGCTATGATGGGACTCATCGTTATTTTCTGCTACTTTCCGCTGTTTGATTGAATAGAGCTAGCCAAGTGCTATGCAGATTGTTTTATTTTATATATTCTGGATCATACGTTGTAATAAATGATGCACTTGATATTCTGGTATTCATCTATACTGTGTGTGCTAGCGAGTTCGATCCAGGGACTAGCATGGTAAGCACAGAGACTCAAATCCTTTGAGGTTTGGTTGTTATAGATGGTATCAGAGTAGTGTGTTGACTGTAGGACGTGACCCTAGAAAATGGATTAGAAAAGCCATAGGAGTGAAAATTATTTTATCAGCTAGTTATACTTCTTGTTGTTTATTAGTTAACCCCCTCAAGTATCTTGAACAGTTAAGTAGGAACTAGTGCTGAGACCACCATTCATGTTTTGGTTATATTGCAATGTTATCGTGTTAGCGTATCTGATTATGCCCACTTTCGTGGTATGAAGATACTAGATTGTTTGCTTGGTTGGTAGTTGTTTGTTAAATTGCTTAGTGTCGAAATTATTCGACTATATATATAATATTATTATATTGTTTGTTGTTTGTTGTTTGTTTGTTGGTGTTATTCGTTGTTGTGTTTTGTTGGCTTGATCATATTATGCATATGGGTAGAATATATTTATATATACATAGCTTTGGCCCTATTATATCTATAACTCTTCTATGCTTGCCCACCAGATGCCGCCGAGGCGTGATACTAGACGCAATAATGCAGGAGGGGACAACAATGGCAATGGAGTACCACCATACATACAACAGGTTATTGAGGGACAGGCCCAGTTGATCCAGTTGCTTACTCAGAACCAGAACAACAACAATAACAACAACAATCCGCCGCCACCGCCACCTGTGGATATGCTTAGCAGGTTCTTGAGGTTGAATCCTCAGGGGTTCTCCAGTTCCCCTGAACCTACTGTGGCTGATGACTGGCTTCGTGCAGTCAATAGGAACCTGGAGACAGTTGGATGCACTGATGCAGAGAGGGTGAGGTTTGCCTCACATTTGTTGGAGGGTCCTGCTGCAGCTTGGTGGGACAATTACTTGGTCACTTATCCCATTGCTACCATCACATGGCCTCAGTTTCAGGATGCTTTTCATGCTGCACATGTGTCTGCTGGTGCTATGAGTCTGAAAAAGAAGGAGTTTCGCAATTTGTGCCAGGGAGGTCGCACTGTTAATGCTTATGTGGAGGAATTTAATAATCTTGCACGCTATGCTCCTAATGATGTTAACACTAATGCAGCTAGGTAGGAGAAATTCTTGGAGGGCCTTAATGATGAGTTGAGCCTTCAGTTGACAGTGGCCACTTTTAGGAATTGCCAAGATCTGATTGATAAGGCTATTGTGCTGGAGGGAAAGCAACAGGACATAGAGAATCGCAAGAGGAAATACAACAACAATAATAAGTATAATTCAGGACCACAACAGAAGCCACGCACTTCATATCATGGTAATGGAGGTAATGGGCATAATCATCATGGAGGTAATGGACATAATCATCATGGAGGGAATGGCCACAACCATAATGGCCACCATCATCACAATGGGCACAAGAGTAATAATGGCAATGGTAGAGGTAATGGTAATGGTAATGGTAATGGAGGGAATAATAACCAGAGCCACCAGAGTATGCCTGTGCAGAGGGATATTAGCCAGGTTCAATGCTATAAGTGTAGGCAGATGGGCCACTACTCCAATGCTTGTCCAGGGAACAAGAACGGAAATGGGGATTCAGGAGTCAGCAAGCCAAACCCCTTCCAAAAGGGTCATGTTAACCATGTTAATGTTGAGGAGGTCTATAATGAACCTGATGCAGTGATTGGTAAGTTCTTGATTAACTCAGTACCCGCGCTTGTTCTTTTTGATACTGGTGCATCGCATTCATTTATTTCGAGGGTATTTGTTGATAAACATGGATTGCCAACCAAAACACTTAGTATGCCTATTAGAGTGAGTTCCCCAGGAGCTGAGATGATAGCAGGTGTTGGTTGCCATCAGTTGACTTTGTCTATTGGAAATCATGATTTTCCTACGGATTTGATTATATTGAAGTCACAAGGTCTGGATATTATTTTGGGTATGGATTGGTTGCAGTTATATAAATGTCATATTGATTGTGCCAGTCGATCTATTACTCTCAGTGCACCAGGAGGGAAGATGATCAAATATGTGTGTAAGTATAAGCATAATCAGGTGTAGGTGAACTTGTTGGGGAACATAGTAATTTCAAAAAAATTCCTACGCACACGCAAGATCATGGTGATGCATAGCAACGAGAGGGGAGAGTGTGATCTACGTACCCTTGTAGATCGACAACGGAAGCGTTAGGTTGATGTAGTCGTACGTCTTCACGGACCGACCGATCAAGCACCGAAACTACGGCACCTCCGAGTTCTAGCACACGTTCAGCTCGATGACGATCCCCGGACTCCGATCCAGCAAAGTGTCGGGGAAGAGTTCTGTCAGCATGATGGCGTGGTGACGATCTTGATGTACTAATGTCGCAGGGCTTCGCCTAAGCACCGGTACAATATTATCGAGGACTATGGTGGAAGGGGGCATCGCACACGGCTAAGAATATGATCACGTGGATCAACTTGTCTCAAAGGGTGCCCCTTGCCTCCATATATAAAGGCTCAAAGGGGGGGTGCGGCCGGCCATGATAGGGCGCGCCAGGAGGAGTCCTACTCCCTCCGGGAGTAGGATTCCCCCCTTTCCTAGTTGGAATAGGATTCGTTAAGTGGGAAAGAGGAGAGAGAGAAGGAAGGGGGCGCCGGCCCCCTCTCTCCTTGTCCTATTCGGACTAGGGGGGAGGGGCGCGCGGCCCAGCCCTGGCCACCTCTCCTCTCTTCCACTAAGGCCCATTAAGGCCCATATACCTCCCAGGGGGTTCCGGTAACCTCCCGGTAATCTGGTAAAATCCCGATTTCACCCGGAACACTTCCGATCCAAATATAGGCTTCCAATATATCAATCTTTATGTCTCGACCATTTCGAGACTCCTCGTCATGTTCGTGATCACATCTGGGACTCCGAATCAAAATGCATAAACTCATAATATAACTGTCATCGAAACCTTAAGCGTGCGGACCCTACGGGTTCGAGAACAATGTAGACATGACCGAGACACGTCTCCGGTCAATAACCAATAGCGGAACCTAGATGCTCATATTGGCTCCTACATATTCTACGAAGATCTTTTATCGGTCAGACCGCATAACAACATACGTTGTTCCCTTTGTCATCGGTATGTTACTTGCCCGAGATTCGATCGTCGGTATCCAATACCTAGTTCAATCTCGTTACCGGCAAGTCTCTTTACTCGTTCCGTAATCCATCATCCCGCAACTAACTCATTAGTCGCAATGCTTGCAAGTCTTATGTGATGTGCATTACCGAGAGGGCCCAGAGATACCTCTCCGACAATCGGAGTGACAAATCCTAATCTCGAAATACGCCAACCCAACATGTACCTTTGGAGACACCTGTAGAGCACCTTTATAATCACCCAGTTACGTTGTGACGTTTGGTTGCACACAAAGTGTTCCTCCGGTAAACGGGAGTTGCATAATCTCATAGTCATAGGAACATGTATAAGTCATGAAGAAAGCAATAGCAACATACTAAACGATCGGGTGCTAAGCTAATGGAATGGGTCATGTCAATCAGATCATTCACCTAATGATGTGATCCCGTTAATCAAATGACAACTCATGTCTATGGCTAGGAAACATAACCATCTTTGATCAACAGGCTAGTCAAGTAGAGGCATACTAGTGACACTCTGTTTGTCTATGTATTCACACATGTATTATGTTTCCAGTTAATACAATTCTAGCATGAATAATAAACATTTATCATGATATAAGGAAATAAATAATAACTTTATTATTGCCTCTAGTGCATATTTCCTTCAGTCTCCCACTTGCACTAGAGTCAATAATCTAGATCACATCACCATGTGATTAACATCGATAGTTCACATCATCATGTGATTAACACCCATAGTTCACATCGCCATGTGACCAACACCAAAAGGGTTTACTAGATTCAGTAATCTAGTTCACATCGCTATGTGATTAATACCCAAAGAGTACTAAGGTGTGATCATGTTTTGCTTGTGAGATAATTTTAGTCAACGGGTCTGCCACATTCAGATCCATATGTATTTTGCAAATTTCTATGTCAACAATACTCTGCTCGGAGCTACTCTAGCTAATTGCTCCCATTTTCAATATGTATCTAGATTGAGACTTAGAGTCATCTAGATTAGTGTCAAAACTTGCATCGACGTAACCCTTTACGATGAACCTTTTTGTCACCTCCATAATCGAGAAACATATCCTTATTCCACTAAGGATAATTTTGACCGCTGTCCAGTGATCTACTCCTAGATCACTATTGTACTCCCTTGCTAAAATCAGTGTAGGGTATACAATAGATCTGGTACACAGCATGGCATACTTTATAGAACCTATGGCCAAGGCATAGGGAATGACTTTCATTCTCTTTCTATCTTCTGTCGTGGTCAGGTTTTGAGTCTTACTCAATTTCACACCTTGTAACACAGGCAAGAACTCTTTCTTTGACTGTTCCATTTTGAACTACTTCAAAATCTTGTCAAGGTATGTACTCATTGAAAAAACTTATCAAGCGTCTTGATCTATCTCTATAGATCTTGATACTCAATATGTAAGCAGCTTCACCGAGGTCTTTCTTTGAAAAACTCCTTTCAAACACTCCTTTATGCTTTGCAGAATAATTCTACATTATTTCCGATCAACATTATGTCATTCACATATACTTATCAGAAATGCTGTAGTGCTCCCACTCACTTTCTAGTAAATATAGGCTTTACCGCAAGTCTGTATAAAACTATATGCTTTGATCAACTTATCAAAGCGTATATTCCAACTCCGAGATGCTTGCACCAGTCCATAGATGGATCGCTGGAGCTTGCATATTTTGTTAGCACCTTTAGGATTGACAAAACCTTCTGGTTGCATCATATACAACTCTTCTTTAATAAATCCATTAAGGAATGCAGTTTTGTTTATCCATTTGCCAGATTTCATAAAATGCGGCAATTGCTAACATGATTCGGACAAACTTAAGCATAGATACGAGTGAGAAACTCTCATCGTAGTCAACACTTTGAACTTTGTCAAAAAACCTTTTTCGACAAGTCTAGCTTTATAGATAGTAACACTACTATCAACGTCCGTCTTCCTCTTGAAGATCCATTTATTGCCGATCATCGGGAAAATCCATCAAAGTCCATATTTTGTTCTCATACATGGATCATATCTCGGATTTTATGGCCTCAAACCATTTCGCAGAATCTGGGCTCATCATCGCTTCCTCATAGTTCGCAAGTTCGTCATGGTCTAGTAACATGACTTCCAGAACAGGATTACCGTACCACTCTGGTGCGGATCTCACTCTGGTTTACCTACGAGATTCGTTAGTAACTTGATCTGAAGTTTCATGATCAATATCATTAGCTTCCTCACTAATTGGTGTAGGTGTCACAGAAACAGATTTCTGTGATGAACTACTTTCCAATAAGGGAGCAGGTACAGTTACCTTATCAAGTTCTACTTTCCTCCCACTCACTTCTTTCGAGAGAAACTCCTTCTCTAGAAAGTATCCATTCTCAGCAACGAATGTCTTGCTTTGGATCTGTGATAGAAGGTGTACCCTACTTTCTCCTTTGGGTATCCTATGAAAACACATTTCTCCGATTTGGGTTTGAGCTTATCATGATGAAACTTTTTCTTATAAGCATCGCAACCCCAAACTTTAAGAAACGACAACTTTGGTTTCTTGCCAAACCATAGTTCATATTGTGTCGTCTCAACGGACTTAGATGGTGCCCCTTTTTTTAACGTGAATGCAGTTGTCTCTAATGCATGATCCCAAAACGATATTGGTAAATCGGTAAGAAACATCATAGATTGTACTATATCCAATAAAGTACGGTTAGGACGTTTGGACACACCATTATGCTGTGGTGTTCCAGGTGGCATGAATTTGTGAAACTATTCCACATTGTTTTAATTGAAGACCAAACTCGTAACTCAAATATTTGTCTCCGCGATCAGATCGTAGAAACCTTATTTTCTTGTCACGATGATTTTCCACTTCACTCTGAAATTCTTTGAACTTTTCAAATGTTTCAGACTTATGTTTCACCAAGTAGATATACCCATATCTGCTCAAATCATCTGTGAAGGTCAGAAAATAATGATACCCTCCGCGAGCCTTAACACTCATCGGATCGCATACATCACTATGTATTTATTTCCAATAAGTCAGTTGCTCGCTCCATTGTTCCGGAGAACGGCGTTTTAGTCATCTTGCCCATGAGGCATGGTTCGCAAGCATCAAGTGATTCATAATGAAGTGATTCCAAAAACCCATCAGCATGGAGTTTCTTCATGCGCTTTACACCAATATGACCTAAACGGCAGTGCCACAAATAAGTTGCACTATCATTATTAACTTTGCATCTTTTGGTTTCAATATTATGATTATGTGTATCACTACGATCGAGATCCAACGAACTATTTTCATTGGGTGTGTAACCATATAAGGTTTTATTCATGTAAACAGAACAACAATTTATTCTCTTACTTAAATGAATAACCGTATTACAATAAACATGATCAAATCATATTCATGCTCAATGCAAACACCAAATAACACTTATTCAGGTTCAACACTAATCCCGAAAGTATAGGGAGTGTGCGATGATGATCATATCAATCTTGGAACCACTTCCAACACACATCGTCACTTCACCCTTAACTAGTCTCTGTTTATTCTGCAACTCCCGTTTCGAGTTACTAATCTTAGCAACTGAACTAGTATCAAATACTGAGAGGTTGCTATAAACACTAGTAAAGTACACATCAATAACATGTATATCAAATATACTTATGTTCACTTTGCCATCCTTCTTATCTGCCAATCACTTGGGGTAGTTCCACTTCCTGTGACCAATCCCTTTGCAGTAGAAACACTTAGTCTCAGGCTTAGGACCAGACTTGGGCTTCTTCACTTGAGCAGCAACTTGCTTGCTGTTCTTCTTGAAGTTCCCCTTCTTCCCTCTACCCTATTCTTGAAATTAGTGGTCTTGTCTACCATCAACACTTGATGTTTTTCTCGATTTCTACCTTCGTCAATTTCCGCATTACGAAGAGCTTGGGAATCGTTTCCGTTATCCCTTGCATATCATAGTTCATCACGAAGTTCTACTAACTTGGTGATGGTGACTAGAGAATTCTGTCAATCACTATCTTATCTGGAAGATTAACTCCCACTTGATTCAAGCGATTGTAGTACTCAGACAATCTGAGCACATGCTCACTAGTTGAGCGATTCTCCTCCATCTTTTAGCTATAGAACTTGTTGGAGACTTCATATCTCTCAACTCGGGTATTTGCTTGAAATATTAACTTCAACTCCTGGAACATCTCATATGGTCCATGACGTTCAAAACGTCTTTGAAGTCCCGATTCTAAGCCGTTAAGCATGGTGCACTTAAACTATCAAGTAGTCATCATATTGAACTAGCCAAATGTTCATAACGTTTGCATCTGCTCCTGCAATAGGTCTGTCACCTAGCGGTGCATCAAGGACATAATTCTTCTGTGCAGCAATGAGGATAAACCTCAGATCACGGATCCAATCCGCATCATTGCTACTAACATCTTTCAACACAATTTTCTCTAGGAACATATCAAAATAAACAGAGGGAAGCAACAACGCGAGCTATTGATCTACAACATAATTTGCAAAATACTACCAGGACTAAGTTCATGATAAATTTAAAGTTCAATTAATCATATTACTTAAGAACTCCCACTTAGAAAGACATCCCTCTAATCTTCTAAGTGATCACGTGATCCAAATCAACTAAACCATGTCCGATCATCACGTGAGATGGAGTAGTTTCAATGGTGAACATCACTATGTTGATCATATCTACTATATGATTCATGCTCGACCTTTCGGTCTCCATGTTCCGAGGCCATATCTGTATATGCTTGGCTCGTCAAGTATAACCTGAGTATTCCGCGTGTGCAACTATTTTGCACCTGTTGTATTTGAATGTAGAGCCTATCACACCCGATCATCACGTGGTGTCTCAGCATGAAGAACTTTCGCAACGGTGCATACTCAGGGAGAACACTTCTTGATAATTAGTGAGAGATCATCTTATAATGCTACCGTCAATCAAAGCAAGATAAGATGCATAAAAGATAAACATCACATGCAATCAATATAAGTGATATGATATGGCCACCATCATCTTGTGCTTGTGATCTCCATCTTCGAAGCACCGTCATGATCACCATCGTCACCGGCGCGACACCTTGATCTCCATCGTAGCATCGTTGTCGTCTCGCCAATCTTATGCTTCCATGACTATCGCTACCGCTTAGTGATAAAGTAAAGCATTACAGCGTGATTCCATTGCATACAATAAAGCGACAACCATATGGCTCCTGCCAGTTGCCGATAACTCGATTACAAAACATGATCATCTCATACAATAAAATTTAGCATCATGTCTTGACCATATCACATCACAACATGCCCTGCAAAAACAAGTTAGACGTCCTCTACTTTGTTGTTGCAAGTTTTACGTGGCTGCTACGGGCTTAAGCAAGAACCAATCTTACCTACGCATCAAAACCACAACGATAGTTTGTCAAGTTGGTGCTGTTTTAACCTTCGCAAGGACCGGGCGTAGCCACACTCGGTTCAACTAAAGTTGGAGAAACTGTCACCCGCAAGCCACCTATGTGCAAAGCACGTCGGGAGAACCGGTCTCGCGTAAGCGTACGCGTAATGTCGGTCCGGGCCGCTTCGTCCAACAATACCGCCGAACCAAAGTATGACATGCTGGTAAGCAGTATGACTTATATCACCCACAACTCACTTGTGTTCTACTCGTGCATATAACATCAACATATAAAACCTGGCTCGGATGCCACTGTTGGGGAACGTAGTAATTTCAAAAAAATTCCTACGCACACCCAAGATCATGGTGATGCATAGCAACGAGAGGGGAGAGTGTGATCTACGTACCCTTGTAGATCGACAACGGAAGCGTTAGGTTGATGTAGTCGTACGTCTTCACGGACCGACCGATCAAGCACCGAAACTACGGCACCTCCGAGTTCTAGCACACGTTCAGCTTGATGACGATCCCCGGACTCCGATCCAGCAAAGTGTCGGGGAAGAGTTCCGTCAGCACGATGGCGTGGTGACGATCTTGATGTACTAATGTCGCAGGGCTTCGCCTAAGCACCGCTACAATATTATCAAGGACTATGGTGGAAGGGGGCACCGCACACGGCTAAGAATATGATCACGTGGATCAACTTGTCTCAAGGGGTGCCCCTTGCCTCCGTATATAAAGGCTCAAAGGGGGGGTGCGGCCGGCCATGATAGGGCGTGCCAGGAGGAGTCCTACTCCCTCCGGGAGTAGGATTCCCCCCCTTTCCTAGTTGGAATAGGATTCATTAAGTGGGAAAGAGGAGAGAGAGAAGGAAGGGGGGCGCCAGCCCCCTCTCTCCTTGTCCTATTCGGACAAGGGGGGAGGGGCGCGCGGCCCAGCCCTGGCCACCTCTCCTCTCTTCCACTAAGGCCCATTAAGGCCCATATACCTCCCGGGGGGTTCCGGTAACCTCCCGGTAATCCGGTAAAATCCCGATTTCACCCGGAACACTTCCGATATCCAAATATAGGCTTCCAATATATCAATCTTTATGTCTCGACCATTTCGAGACTCCTCGTCATGTCCGTGATCACATCCGGGACTCCGAATCAAAATGCATAAACTCATAATATAACTGTCATCGAAACCTTAAGCGTGCGGACCCTACGGGTTCGAGAACAATGTAGACATGACCGAGACACGTCTCCGGTCAATAACCAATAGCGGAACCTGGATGCTCATATTGGCTCCTACATATTCTACGAAGATCTTTTATCGGTCAGACCGCATAACAACATACGTTGTTCCCTTTGTCATCGGTATGTTACTTGCCCGAGATTCGATCGTCGATATCCAATACCTAGTTCAATCTCGTTACCGGCAAGTCTCTTTACTCGTTCCGTAATCCATCATCCCGCAACTAACTCATTAGTCGCAATGCTTGCAAGGCTTATGTGATGTGCATTACCGAGACGGCCCAGAGATACCTCTCCGACAATCGGAGTGACAAATCCTAATCTCGAAATACGCCAACCCAACATGTACCTTTGGAGACACCTGTAGAGCACCTTTATAATCACCCAGTTACGTTGTGACGTTTGGTTGCACACAAAGTGTTCCTCCGGTAAACGGGAGTTGCATAATCTCATAGTCATAGGAACATGTATAAGTCATGAAGAAAGCAATAGCAACATACTAAACGATCGGGTGCTAAGCTAATGGAATGGGTCATGTCAATCAGATCATTCACCTAATGATGTGATCCCGTTAATCAAATGACAACTCATGTCTACGGCTAGGAAACATAACCATCTTTGATCAACAGGCTAGTCAAGTAGAGGCATACTAGTGACACTTTGTTTGTCTATGTATTCACACATGTATTATGTTTCCAGTTAATACAATTCTAGCATGAATAATAAACATTTATCATGATATAAGGAAATAAATAATAACTTTATTATTGCCTCTAGGGCATATTTCCTTCAGAACTCTCTTAAGGGGGGTAGCCTGGAAGAGGTGCCAGTTGTGAGAGATTATCCAGATGTGTTTCCAGAGGAGTTGCCAGGTATGCCACCAGATAGAGATATTGAGTTTCTTATTGATTTAATACCGGGCACTGGACCTATTGCAAAGAGACCGTATAGAATGCCTCCTCAAGAGTTGGAAGAATTGAAGAAGCAGATAAGAGAATTGTAGGCACAAGGATTTATTCGCCCAAGTTCATCACCTTGGGGAGCTCCAGTTTTTTTATGGAGAAGAAGGATGGGAGCTTGAGGATGTGTGTTGATTATCGTTCTTTGAATGAGGTAACCATTAAGAATAAGTATCCTTTGCCTATGATAAATGATCTATTTGACCAGTTGGAGGGAGATACTGTGTTTTCTAAGATTGATCTTCATTCTGGTTATCATCAATTAAAGATTCGTGAGCAAGGTATTCCCAAGACTGCTTTTACCATGAGGTATGGGTTGTATGAATATACTGTTATGTCATTTGGATTGACTAATGCCCCTGCATACTTCATGAATATGATGAACAAGGTGTTTATGGAGTTCTTGGATAAATTTGTGGTTGTTTTCATTGATGATATATTGGTGCTCTCCAAGAATAAGCAAGAGCATGAGGTGCATATGCGTTTGGTAATGGAGAAACTAAGGGAACATCAGTTGTATGCCAAGTTCAGCAAATGTGAGTTTTGGCTGGATGAGGTAGCATTCCTTGGACATGGTGTGTCAAGTAATGGAGTTGCAGTTGATCCATCTAAGGTTGCTGCAGTTACAGAGTGGGAGACACCCATGACAGTTGGAGAGATTCGCAGCTTTTTGGGCCTTGCAGGTTATTACAGGAAGTTTATTGAGAACTTTCCCAAAATTGCAAAGCCTATGACTGAATTATTGAAGAAGGAGAAGAAGTTTGTTTGGACTGATGAATGTGAAGCCAGCTTTCAGGAATTGAACCACCGTTTGGTTACGGCACCAGTTTTAACTCTGCCAGACATACATAAGGACTTCCAGGTATATTGTGATGCTTCTCGTCAAGGACTTGGGAGTGTTTTGATGAAGGAAGGTAAAGTTGTTTCTTATGCTTCGCGTCAGCTTAAGAATCATGAGCACAATTATCCTACACATGATTTGGAGTTAGCCTCAGTTGTGCATGCATTGAAAACTTGCAGGCCATATCTTATTGGTAATCATTGTGATATATTTACTGATCATAAGAGCTTGAAGTATATTTTTACTCAGAAGGATTTGAACCTCAGGCAGAGGAGATGGTTGGAGCTTATTAAGGATTATGATTTGAATGTGCAATATCATCCTGGTAAGGCTAATGTTGTTGCTGATGCATTGAGTCGTAGGAGCCATGCTAATGCAATTAATATTGATAATATGTCACCCGAGTTATGTGAACAGTTCAGGAATCTCAGGTTGGAGATGGTTCCTAAGGGATATTTAGCAACACTTGAGGTAAAGCCTACTTTTCTTGACAGGATCAGAGAAGCTCAAAAGAATGATAAGGAGATTGTTGAGATAAAAGAGAATATGGTTAAAGGTAAGGCAGAAGGTTTCCATGAGGATGAACATGGACCCATATGGTTTGAGAAGCGTATTTGTGTACCTCGGGATGCAGATATCAGGAAGTCGATTCTTCAGGAGGCACATGATTCACCTTATTCTATTCACCTAGGTAATACTAAGATGTATTTGGATTTGAGGGAAAGATTTTGGTGGCCTAGCATGAAGAGGGAAATTGCTGGGTATATTGCAACATGTGATGTGTGCCAAAGAGTTAAAGCAGAACATCAGCGACCAGCAGGTTTGTTACAGCCATTGCCTATACCTGATTGGAAGTGGGATGAGATTGGTATGGACTTCATTACAGGTTTACCTAGGACTCGTCAGGTTATGATTCTATTTGGGTAGTTGTTGATCGTTTGACTAAAGTTGCTCACTTCATCCCGGTAAAGAATTTATATGTCTAAAATTGTTTGTCTGCATGGAGTTCCAATGAAGGTAGTGTCTGATAGAGGTACTCAGTTCACATCTAAATTTTGGCGTCAGTTGCATGAATCCTTGGGCACCAGGCTGGAGTTCAGTACAGCTTTCCATCCACAGACAGATGGGCAGACAGAGAGGGTAAATCAGATTTTGGAGGATATGTTGAGAGCTTGTGCATTGGACTATGGGTCCAGTTGGGATGATAATTTACCTTATACAGAGTTCTCATATAATAACAGTTACCAGGCTAGTCTGAAGATGGCACCATTTGAGGTATTGTATGGTAGGAAGTGCAGGACACCGTTGATGTGGGATGAGGTTGGAGAACGTCAATTCTTTGGACCAGGCTTGATCAGAGATACTGAGGAGAAGGTCAAGTTGATTCGTGACAGGCTGAAGATAGCATAGTCCTGGCAGAAGAGTTATGCTGATGCAAAACGTAAGGAGGTGACATATGAGGTAGGAGACAATGCATATCTTAGAGTTTCACCACTTCGTGGAATTAAGAGGTTTGGAATCAAGGGTAAGTTAGCACCACGTTTTGTGGGGCCTTACAAGATCTTGGAGCATAGAGGAGAGGTAGCTTATCAGCTGGAGTTGCCAGAATCCTTGTCAGGAGTTCATAATGTGTTTCATGTATCTCAGTTGAAGAAGTGCCATGCAGAGATGATGGATGTTCCATTAAGGGACACGGTGCCACTTGAGGCAATTCAGTTGGAGAGTGATTTCACATATGAGGAGAAGCCTGTCAAGATTCTGGAGACAGCACAGAGAGTTACTCGCACCAAGACAATCAAGTTATGCAAGGTTCAGTGGGATCATCATACAAAGGAGGAAGCTACCTGGGAACGAGAGGAAGATCTCAGGCAGGATCACCCACACCTATTTGCTAGCCAGCCCGAATCTCAAGGGCGAGATTCATCTTAAGGGGGGTAGGTTTGTAACATCCCAATTTTCCAAAATTAGGATGTTAATAGATCATTCATATGCATATCATATATTTTTATTGCATTATTTGCTTTTTCAGAATATTCAAATCATTATGCAACAAAAGGCAATTTATTTGGAGTGGAGATAACATGACTTCTCCCCTATTTTTAAAATGTTCATAATGTGCAGGATATTATTTCCAGTTCATCTGATATGTTCTGGTAATTTTTGTGATCTTCAAAGTATTTTAATTGTGTGTTATTTTACTGTTTGTGTGGCCTTTTGCATCAAAATGAATTTCTAAAATTTCATTAGGTGAGGAACTAGTGTTCCTATAGTTTATATTAGCAGTATAGATTTTATTGTGTGTCTACATATTTTTTATTTAGTTCTTATACTGTTGTTTTATTTTTAGTTATTTGCTGCTATAGTTTTTGTTTTAAAACAAAAAAAAGGGAGGCGCAGCACAGCGCTGCTCCGCACCGTGGCCCAGCTCCCGTCACCCGCAACCCACCTAACCGCGAAGCGGTAAGCGCAGCAGCCAGCCGCGCCTGAACCGCGCCTGACCCGCGCCCGATCCACCCCGCCTTCAGCCGCTGACCCGCGGGTCCCACGCCGCTTTCTCCTTCCTCCGGTCGGACGCACGCCACCGAGCCGAGCCCGGATCGATCTGCGCCCCTGTTCGGTCCCGTGCTCCTCAGGGACACCATACGTGAGCCCAACTGCTCGAGAGACCCCACACCCCCTCCTCGATATTCCTCGTTGCCGCACGTGGGAGCTAGGGCGAAACGGATCTCGCCAGAGTCCACGCCGACCGCCGCCGTTCGCTGGAGGATTCCGTCGTCGTAAGATCACCGCAGCCGCACCGCTTGCCCTCTTCGTTTTCCCCCCTCCACGAAGAGCTCCCTGACATCCTTGCGTGGCCGGAATCGCAGCGGAGCCGGAGGAACAAGCTCGACCGACGCACCGGAGCAGCCGCCGTTCACATCCTCGCCGCCGTCAGTAGAGGACACCCCACCACCGTTGAACAACACCACCACCTCCGCTACTCACCGTCGCACCCATCCGTCGCTTCACCTTTGCCGGAGACCCGCCGGAGACGCGCCGCCGCCGACGCCCGAGACCGCCGCCGCCGTCCTCGGTTGCTGGTGAGCACGCGTGTGCAGTGTTTCACCTGGGCCAATCATGAGTGAACACATGGCAGTTTGCTACAGTACACGCAGGAACTGTGCAGGAGATTTCTGTTGTTTTTGTTTTCTTTCCAGATTTCATCTCTAACTTCAAATAGCTATATCTTTTAGTCTATAGCTCCAATTTAGGCAATTCTTTTTCCTATGCTCTCACAAAAATCAGCACATTGTCACAGTACCAACTTTGCACATGTTCGCACCTTTCAAATTTGAATTTATTCGAGTTTGAATCAAATCTTCCGTAGGCCGTAACTTTCAAACCGTTTGTCGGTTTTTGGTGTTTCTTTTTGCTTTGTGACCGTAGTGCTATTTAGGTGTTGTTATGCTGCTGTTGTTGAGTTTCAAAAATGGTTTTCTTGCTGTTGGTTTTGTTTTGGTTCTTTTCGTGTTCCGGTTATTGATTTGTTGAATTGTGTGAAACATGTAGATTATCCGGAGTGCGACGCGAGCTATTGTCAGGAGTGTGACATTCTGAATCAGAACCAAGGCAAGTTACATGTTGACCATCCTTTACCTATTGTTTTCTATGCTCGTAGTTATATCACACTATGAATATATGCATGTATAGGAATACTATATATTTTGGTTATGCTGTTGAGCTATCTTCCGGTCTTTGCAAATCGTGGTAGTTGTAGGTTGCTATGCTTTGTAGACGGGGGTGGTTCGTGTATTCACTGAGCTTATGTGAGGATTATATATATATAATAATTTGAGTAGTAACTCAGGATTTAATTCACCTCTGGGCGGAAGTGGTATTGTTAGGGTGGTTTCAAGAACATCATGGTTTATACCCTCTGAATGTAAGTGGACGGCCGCCCAGGCTCAAAAAGATCAGACAGACTTAGTGACTAGTAGCTTCCATGTGCGACCACTGGCTAAATGGGCTCTGGCTTAGTTGATCAGTTGTGGGACCCTTACCCAGATGTGCCAGCAGATGTAGATATGATAGTTGGGATGGGCCTCCTGTTGGGACTAGGGGACTGCTTCTGAAAGACTTCGTCTCAATCTTCGGGTTGGGTCCAGTGGGTAAAGCGTACTAAACTCTGCAGAGTATTAAAACTAATCATGATTAGCCGTGCCCCCGGTTATGGGTAAATTTGAGCGACTATGCCATTACAGTTGTTGGATGATCTTGACAGATGTGACACCTAATAAATTTGTTGGGCAACTTAATGAAGGGTAGGTTGGAGTTGATTTTGCCAACTCAACCTTGTGTATTTAATTGTAGTAATAAAAGAACTAAATAAAAATTTGACTATTAGGCAGTTATGAGGACAAAATCAGCTTTCCGCAAAATAAACCATCAAGCCTTTCTTTTGATATACTATGCATATACATGTAGGTCTACTATATTATTACTCCTGTGTAACTTACCAATACATTCCAAGTATTGACCTATATGGCTGCAATGTCTCATGTTGCAGGATATTCTGACAAAGAGTAAGGTACCGTTAGGGTCGCGAGTCTGCACTCAGCATCGCCAGTGGGCTATGATGGGACTCATCGTTATTTTCTGCTACTTTCCGTTGTTTGATTGAATAGAGCTAGCCAAGTGCTATGCAGATTGTTTTATTTTATATATTCTAGATCATACGTTGTAATAAATGATGCACTTGATATTCTGGTATTCATCTATACTGTGTGTGCTAGCGAGTTTGATCCTGGGACTAGCATGGTAAGCACAGAGACTCAAATCCTTCGAGGTTTGGTCGTTACAGGTCATGTCATTTGGACTGACTAACGCCCCTGCCTATTTCATGAGCATGATGAACAAGGTGTCCATGGAATATTTGGATAAGTTTGTTGTGGTGTGCATTGATGATATAATGGTATACTCGAAGAATGAAGAGGAGCAGAAGGAGCATTTGCGTTTAGTTCTCGAGAAACTCAGGGAACATCAGTTGTATGCCAAGTTCAGCAAATGTCAGTTTTGGTTGAAAGAAGTTGGATTCCTTGGACATGTTATATCAGGAGAAGGTATAGAAGTAGACCCCACCAAGGTTCAGTAAGTCACTGAATGGTTGGCACCCACTTTAGTTAGCGAGATCCGCAGTTTTCTTGGACTCGCAGGATACTATCGGAGATTCATTGAGAATTTTTCCAAGATTGCGAAGCCAATGACGGAGCTATTGAAGAAGGATACCAAATTTAAATGGACGGAAGAATGTGAAACGAGGTTTCAGGAATTAAAGAAACGTCTGACTACAGCCCCAGTACTGATTCTGCCGGATATACGCAAGGATTTCCAAGTGTATTGCGATGCCTCTCGCTTAGGACTTGGAGGAGTACTGATGCAGGATGAAAGAGTTGTTTTGTATGCCTCGCGACAACTGAAACCGCATGAGTTAAATTATGCCATGCATGATTTGGAGTTGAATGCCGTAGTGCATGCATTGAAGACTTGGAGACATTATCTTATTGGAAACCATTGCGATGTATACACTGACCATAAGAGTTTGAAGTACATGTTCACACAGAAGAGGCTGAACCATAGGCAGAGGAGATGGTTGGAGCTTATAAAGGATTATGACATGAAGCTTCACTATCATCCAGGCAAGGCCAACGTCATAGCAGACGCTTTGAGCCGGAAGAGTTATGCCAACACACTCATAAGTGCATGATTGCCAAAGAGGTTAGTAGAGGATCTCAGGGAACTTCGATTGGAGATTGTCCCTAGAGGTTTTGTTACAACAATGGAAGTTTAGTCTACATTGTTAGGAAATATTCGAGAAGCTCAGAAGTATGACAAAGAGATCACCGAGATAAAAGAGAGAATGAGCAAAGGAAAGGCCAAAGGTTTTCGTGAGGCTGAACACGACACCTTGTGGTTTCAGGACCGTGTTTATGTGCCCAATAACACAGAGATCAGGAAGTTAATACTTCAAGAGGCTCATGACTCACCATACTCGATACACCCTGGAAACGCCAAGATGTATGTGGATTTAAAGGAACGTTTCTGGTGGACTGGTATGAAGAAGGATATTGCCGAGTATGTAGCCGTATGTGATGTATGTCAGAGAGTGAAGGCAGAACATCAAAAGCCAGCCGGATTGTTACAACCTATGCCGATACCCGAATGGAAGTGGGATAAGCTTGGCATGGATTTCATCACTGGATAGCCCAGGACCAAATCAGGATATGATTCTATATGGGTAGTAGTTGATCGCTTGACCAAAGTAGCTCACTTTATCCCAGTGAAAACTACCTATAAAAGTGCCAAGTTGGCCAAGATATACATGACCAGGATCGTATGTTTGCATGGAGTTCCAAGGACCATTGTATCATATAGAGGAACCCAGTTTACCTCAAAGTTTTGGAATCAGTTGCATGAAACTTTGGGAACCAGACTGGAGTTCAGTACAGCTTTTCACCCGCAAACAGATGGACAGACCGAGAGAGTCAACTAGATTCTGGAGGATATGTTAAGAGCATGTGCACTATATTATGGATCTAGTTGGGATGACAACTTGCCCTACGCAGAGTTCTCATACAACAACAGTTACCAGGCCAGTTTGAAGATGGCACCTTTCAAAGCCTTGTACGGAAGGAGGTGCAGGACACCGTTGTTGTGGGATAAAGTTGGAGATCGTCAGTTGTTTGGACCAGATTTGATTAAGGAATCAGAAGAGAAGGTTAAATTGATTAGAGATAGACTGAAGGTAGCTCAGTCCCGACAGAAGAGTTATGCAGATTCAACACGCAAGGAGGTAGTCCATGAAATCGGAGACAGAGTGTATCTACGAGTATCACCACTCCGAGGAGTTAAGCGCTTTGGAGTTAAGGGAAAGTTAGCGCCATGCTTTGTGGGACCATACAGAGTTTTGGAACGTATGGGAGAAGTTGCTTATAAGTTGGAATTACCTGAAGGATTTTCAGGAGTTCACGATGTGTTCCACGTTTCTCAGTTGAAGAAGTGTCACGCAGAGATGGCTGACATTCCTCTAAGAGATACAGTACGACTGGAAGCGATTCAGTTGGATAATGATTTGACCTATGAGGAGAAGCCAGTCAGGATTCTCGAGTTTGACAGCCGAGTTACCCGCAGCAAGGTTATTAAGTTTTGCAAAGTTCAGTGGAGCCACTATACCGAGGACGAAGCCACCTGGGAATGAGAGGATGATCTTCGCAAAGACCACCCACACCTATTTTCTAGCCAACCCGAATCTCGAGGGCGAGATTCATCTTAAGGGGGATAGGTTTGTAACATCCCAAATTTTCAATTTGGAATGTTATACATTAGTTCATCACTGCATATCATATTTTATTGCATTTTGGCTTGATCCTCGAAATCCTAAGCAACTCAAGGACCCCGGAGAGAGAGTTGGGGATTTCACTGTTTTCATATTTGAAATTTTATCAAATATTGAAACGAGGATTCTTGGTTTTAATTATTTTTCTCTTCAAAAATATTTCATGTTAAACTATATGAGAGGAGATAATATGACTTCTCCAAAATAAATGAAATATTGGAGGAAAAATATTAAAATCAAATATTTGATTTTATTCAGATTTTATTGCTATTTTATTTGCATTAGAAAAATTGCACGTTTTCAAAATTGCATTTTAGGGCCAAGAAAATGTTCGTCTAGTTCTAAATATTTTGTTTAGACGGAGAAAATTTGTTTTGGCATTTTGAGATTTTTATTTATTTTTCTAGGATTTATTTTCGGCAGAATCTCTTTTATTTATAAAAAAACTTCAGCGCCTGACTGGGCCGAAGCCCAGCCGAGCCGGCCGGCCCAACCCCGCGCCGCCACCGACATCGCCGGGCGAGTCCGAGCCGGACACGCCTCACTGCCGCCGTGCCCCCTCGCCCAAGCCGCCTCCCCCCTTATAAGCCGAGCCCGGGGCCCCTCGGGACCCAAGCCGCCTCGCCACCGCACCTCGTCGTCGCCCCACCGCCGCCATGCAGCCGCCCCGGAGCCCCGCCACCACAGCCGAACCCCGCCGGAGCCGCACCGCCTCGCCGGAGCCTCGCCAGAGGTATACGCCGTCGTTCGGTTTTATTTTAAAACCGATTCGTTTTTTTAGAAAACCCTAGGTTTCGTTTTTTTAGAATAGATTGCTTCGCCGGTTTTCTCGGTTTAGTTACTTAGGGGACATTCATCCGTACGTTCGTTTTAATGAACAGTGTTCACTCGTTAGCCGCAGACAACGAACGTTCTTTTTCTCGGATTTCTCGTGATTATTTTTGATCGTGATTTCTGATCCGATTTTCGTTTTAGTTTATCTTTTCGCTCATTTATCGGAATCAGGTGATACAAGTGCTTAGATCTTCGTCTCGAAGTCCTCTTTCCGTTTAACCAACTTGAACAAGATTTTTGTAATGTAAAATTTGACCTTAGTTCATATTAGTAATCAGATCTTGTTTCTTTCGCCGTTTGAGTTTCGTTGCTCTGTTTGATTTGATTCTTTTGCAAACTGGAGTTCTTAAGTTGAACTTTCTGGTTAGATATTATTATTCGTGTTTTACCCATGTGTCTTTGCTGGATTGCTTATGTATGCTATTGTTTGTTTGCGATAGAACACCCGGAGTGCGAAGCGTGCTACTATGAGTCTCTAGGTTTTGCGGATCATCAGCAAGGCAAGTAACACTTTGATCATATTCCCTTTATCACCCAGTTTTTATGCATTAGTTTCAACCCTCAACATTGCATGGTTAGGACTTGATAACATGTGGGACTGGGAAGTAGTTGATGAGGTAGAACATATTGCCCTGTTATTATCAAACCCTTGGGAGTTACTTCTATGTATTTCTTATATTGACATGCTATGCTCATAGACATGGTTTGGATGAGTGAATCCATGGCAGATGTGAGATTGTTAATTAATGGTTCAACTTAAGGTGGCAACTTTAATACACATCTGGGTGGATTGCTTGTCAGGGCACCTGGAGAATCCAGTGTTGTCCTAGGATATCCCGGAGTACCCGTGTGATAATCCTAAGGTCCGCCACCCAGGCTCAAAGGGAACTGAGATATTTCATGCTAGAAACGTCTGTGTGCAGCCACAAGCTATTATGGGCTCTAGCATAGTTGAGTAAGTTGCGTGAAGCTCTTGAAGAGGTAGACTAGCAGATGTAGTGGGTTGTAGGTGGTATAGTCTATCCGGAGTAGAGAGTTAATGATTCTAAAAGACTGTGTCTCGGTCATCTGTTTCTCAAACACTATGTAGTGCGAGAAATCCAACGGAGGAGATCGAGTCTAATGGGGAAAAGTGTGCAAACCTCTGCAGAGTGTACAAACTAATCATGGTTAGCCCTGTCCCCGGTTACGGACATCTTGAGTATCTAGTACTTGGATTATCATATGTATCTCATAACTCTAAATTAATATTGTTGGGTTGATAATTCCTTTTGATTGGGATTGAGTTGGAGGAACCTTCTTAGTTATGTTTTAACTACCATGATAGTTAAATAAAATCTATTCCTTTGTTGTAGGGAAAAATTGGCTTTTCGCAAAACTTTAACCAGAGAGCTTTCCACCAGCTAAATATGCATATAGTGGTAGCATTATACTGTTCTTGCTCTACTGTGTTATATTGCCAGCATATTCCATGTGTTGACCCGTTTTCGGGCTGCAACGTATTATGTTGCAGACTTTTCAGACGAGGAGTAAGGTTCGTTATGTCATTGCCGTGCAGCTCAGCTATGCCGTTGGAGTTGATGGACTCACTTTATCTTCCAAGCCTTCCGCTGTTATCGTATTAGATGGCCTTAAGCCATATCTATTGTAATAAGTTCTCTTTTGAGACATTCGATGTAATAAGTATGTGATTGCTACTCTGTTATAAATCCTTCAAGTACTATGTGTGTCAGCATTACCGATCCAGGGATGACACTGAAGCACAGAGACTTGACCTTTTGAGGTCGGGTCGCTACATTCAGCTAAGGCATTCTAATGTTGTTGCACAGCCAGTATACCAACGATGAAACTTGTTACTACCTTCAGATTTTTGCACTGTTAATGCTTATAAATTACATACCTCACTTTCATGAGATAAGTCAATTTTTTGTACAGTGTCACCTAAATGCCAAGGCACTGATGTCATTTTATTTTGGTTAAACTGCACTAAAAATTATGAAGACAAAAGGAAAGGTCAAGAGTGCGCACCTCCTCCTTTGGCTATTGTATTGATTCGTTTGATCAAGTTTTATGTTTGATCAATTATCAAGATTGGGATAGCAATTTTTCATGTCCACTCGAGTTCAAAATGATATTTACCTTGAAGGTAGATGGTTTGCAATATTTTAATACTTTCATTAGTTAATAATGCTAGTTACCTTCAGACTTTTGTATTTGGTTTAATGCTCTTGCACAGCTAGTATACCAATGCTGAAGCTTATTACCTTTACATTTTGTATTGTTAATTCTTATAGAAATCTTCCAGTGCTAGAGCTTATGGAAATCTGTTCAGTAAAATCATTGTATTGTACCCTGTAATAAAATAACTACTCTACTATTGCACTAGCCACTGGATTAGTGTATATTTGAACTATTCGAATGGTGTTGCATTAGCGTATGGACATATATAAAGTGTGGCAAGCTTTCCCAGATATGTGCTCAAGAAAACTACTGCATGTTTTTCTAAATACTGGACGTTTGTTTACTATAAATTGAACTGCGAAAACGTCTTATATTAAGGAACAGAGGGTGTAGAGTTCACTCAAATTATCCCGGTAAAGCTAGTCGCACCTTTGTTAAAATTAATGTTCATTATGTTATCGGAGGAGGTCTGTATGTTTGTCTCTAATGCCTGTCGGCTACATACCTGACATCATGATGTAATGTTAAGTCATTTCCTTTTGTACAGTGTCACTGAATTGTCAAGGCGGTGATGGCAGTTTATTTTAGTTGAACTGCACAAAATATGCTTAAAAGAAGAGGAAAGGTCAGGAATCGATCATTCTTTCAAAAATAACTATATATGCCTTTCTGACATCACTCGTTGTTGCCTTATTTATTCCTTCAAACAGGTGGTTAGAAATAGTCTTGCTACCTTTTCCCATTAAGAAATTGGAATGCTTATATTTGTGAGTCTATGCTTCAACTAGTGCCATTTTTATAGTAATCACACTTTCAATATCTATGCAAACAGGGATGCTCGATTTTAGTGGAACTGCACAAAAAGTCCAACTAGTTCAACATTAGGAGCATGTTTTCTTCCAAACCTTTATATCCAATTGGTGGCACTATGAGCTGTTCATTACGAAGGTACATGGTTTGCTACTATCTTGCTACTCTTTTTGTACTGTCATTAGATAGTAATACTAGTGGTTTGCATGTAAATTTATTGGTAGGGTGGACCTACATTGGAGGTGCAGGACAGGATTCAATGATTGGATGCTCAATTTCGGTTGTATCGGTTTCACCTCTTCCATCATTGCGAACATGGATATCCTTGGTCTGATGAAGAATAGGCGCTATATTTCTGCTCTGAACCAGCAAATCAATTCAGTATGAAATTGTCCAGGGAAAAACATGACTGTATCAAATTGTCCAGTGCAAAACATGACAGATACTAAGCAGAAGAGACATGTTTAAACCAAAAATACAAGGTGGGGTATATGTTTACTAGTTGCTTGATATTTGTGCAGACAGAGATGTCTGCCCGTTGCTATTTGGCAAACACACAAAGTGACCGCAATTTTGGTTGAACTGCACAAGAGAATAGTATAGTCACTACATGCAGTGCCATTTGAAAATAGACACAGAAAGATTGGATAGTCACTTCATGGACTGCAGAAAAGTAGTACTATACTATTTATTGGCCAACACTAGGTGCTTCACTGCTTTGGTACTAACATGGAATTGTAGACTTCACAAACAAATTTGTCTTTCAGTTTGTACTGAATGTTAGCCAAGAGAAGCATCCATGTTAGTAGGAAGAACAGATGTTTTTTCTAGACCTTTGATTTTGGAGCTACATATTTATATATGATCTGTGAATCATTGAGATGCATTAACATGTTGATCTTATGTATGGGAATCGTACTAGTTGGTTTTGAATTTGGGCTACTAATGTGAACATATTACAATGTCAGGCCTGTGAGTCTCGTGTGAACATTTTGAACGGATCGGCTCTTATTTCTGTGAACAGCATGATCCTTATTTCTGTGCTCTCAGTGTTTACAAGTTACTAACAGTTCCTTATTTCTGTTCGCTCAATGTTTACAAGTTACTGATCGATCACTAGCTAGCCTACTAATGCGCTCCTAGCAGTTTTAGTTCCGACGCAAGATCCGAAGTGGTAGTTTTTTGAATAAAAATGCCTACCTCTGAAGAAACTGACAAGCTGGTCTGAAGAAAATGCCATGCGAATCTGAAGAAACTGCCAGCAAAAACTTTCGCAAATGTCTTATCTCCCAGCGAACGTTCATCAGCTAATGAGATCGTACACATACACCATCCGACCTACTCGATCCTACACATACACTATCCGACCTACTCGATCCTACACGGATAAATAGCGGATCACGCACGTACTACCTCCTTTCCGGTTTGTAGGGCTCAATTCAAAAAACGACCTACTCGATCCTACACGAATAAATAGCGGATCACGCACGTACTACCTCCTTTCCAGTTTGCAGGGCTTAATTCAAAAATCTAACCAACCAAGGTAGATGATGAGTGGTGGAATCATTTTTGACAAGGAGGGAGTACCTCATCTGGATGATTCGAGTGCACTCGTTTGACCGTCATGCCGGCGTGCGACCCAGAACGGACGGGACGCACTACTGACGGGACGGGACGGCACAGTCATAATTTTAGTTTTTCTAGTTTTCCACGGCAAGCTGGCGCGCTAAGCCATGCCTGCTAATGCATTGAATTCCGATGACCGCGATGACCGTTGCGTTTCCCACGACACGCTAGTTCGCCTACCTTCCGCATATAATTACTGTTTTCCGGGCTTCTCCGGTGGCACCATCACCCAAATCGCCCTATCCTCATAAGCCCCCATCGGCCTGACGTCGCTCGCCACTTATCCTCGCTCTCGCCACGTCCGCCATGCCCCTGCCCGTCCATGATAGGCGACACCAGAGGCGGTCACCGCCGGAACTCGTGTTCGATTTTTCACTGGAAGGGAGACGGAGGGAGGAGGCATTCTATCGGTCTTTAGATGGCAACTATGAGGAGTTGTTGGAGCACGACCACCTGGCAGAGGAGCAGCGTATTGCCGATTTGCGCCGCCAGCGGGACATGGAGCAGCAGCGCACCGACGCTCTGAGTCGCGAGCAGAGCGCCCGCAACTGGGCCGACTACGTGGAGGCCGGCGCCCGGCAAATAGCCCTGGAGGCTGTCGGGCACGCACGCATTCGTGACGCCGATTTTTACTACCAGCTCGTCAAGTGGGTTTCCCGCTTAGAAGCCGAAGCTTCGTGGACCACGTCGGCATGGAAAGAGCCAACGTGTGTGAGCAACGCGCCCTATCGCACCTTTGGCAAGTTTGAGGCGAGGCGGAGGACGTCGGTGCCGGCGTTTAGCGTGTACCGCAGATGGCGGCTGGCATCGTCTAGTTAGCTAAGAGTAAGTTAGTACTTGTACGCTACTAGAGTATTAGTGGGAGTAGATAGTTAACTTGGCTATGATGGTTGTCAACGTGGAAGTTCAGTACTCTACATGTGGATCAGACCTGTTACTTTGCTCTGAATGTTGAACTTTCCGTTTGAAGATATGGAATGGGCTGTTATTTTTTTATATAAATGGGTTGTATTTGTCCTCCATGGGTTTAGAGGCTGACTTGTGGGCCTACCAAGTTGACGCGTACACAATCAGGAGATGATTGTACGTTGAGAGGATGACAGCAGGGACCCGCCAAGGTCATGGCAGTACACAAGCAAGTGCCTCCTTATTTCAAGCCAATAAAAATGGCTCCTCCTAATGGATTTCTAACATCTGGGTCCCATTCCATTGACAACGTAGTAAATAAGCGAGAGAATTGCACAACAAGCGGCTGACACCAGGGACCTAGCAGCTTGCCCAGTTATTTTTGTTTTGGGTTAATTTGATAGATGCCACTCCAAATCTGGTGTTTCCGAGAAATGCCACTGCAATTTCCAAACTTTGAAAAATGCCATTTCATGCCATTTCTAGTGGCATTTTTCGAAGTCTGGAGTGGCGTTTTTCAAAGTTTGCAAATTGCAGTGGCGTTTTCCAAAGTTTGCAAAAATTGCAGTGGCATTTTTTAAAGTTTGGAAATTGCAGTGGCATTTTTATGAATCGCCATAATTGGAGTGGCATTTATCTAATTTGTTTTTGAGATGGAAGCAGGGTGTCAACTGGGCTGTGCGGGGCACTCTGACCTGTCTAGACAACCTTCTCTTCTATGTTTACCATAGACCAGCCCAGTAGTTTTTTTTCTTTCTGAAAATGGCTAGCCCAGTTTTTTTGTGATTTGCCCAGTAAGTCGCTTTGTCAGGCCTGTTGGGCTGCAAATCTTTCAAGACGAGGAGAGCTTCATTCGGCTGGCCGAGAAAATGGCCTATCAGTAATGAGAAATGGGTTGTACATTTTTAAAACACATCAAACCGGGAATTAGTTTCAAATTAATTTTTTTCATTTCTAGATTTTAAATTGCATTGATTTTTATGCGTGGACAATTTGTTGGATTTTATATTAATATACATTTATTTTTAAAATCAGTTTGAATGTGACTCGAAATTTCAGGATTAAAAACAGTTCGGACTGCACCGAAATATGCAAAATTTCATATAATTTTTTAACCGTGGCCACAATATGGGCTATAATGCTAACAAAAAGAATATGGGCTCCAAAAAAACCTTAAGAATTAGCAAATGGGCTGTAAATTATTAGAAATAATGGCAGATGGGTTGTATGTTGTTTTCCACAGATTTGAGGCTTTCCTAAAACAAAGGTTGACGCACAAGTAGTGACTGTTGGATGTCCATCCAACGGCCGTCGTGCTTCTTCAATCTCTGCTCTTCCTGCTCCAGCCGCTCAAACAAGCGCCGGCGGGACTGCCTGCTCCCTCCTCCCCGCGGTCGGCTGTGCTGCCGCGCAGGCCTCATCGCCCCACCATACTCCCATCGTTGGCCTAGCCATCCCTCTACTCACGCACACCTGCTGTTATTCTCCGGCGACGGCAGACGAACCAGTAAACCCTCGTACAGTCGTACTCCCCTCCGCATGGGAAACAACTGCCGAGTCTTCCCTGGATCCGTGTCATTCCCTTCCTAGGCCTCAACGTCGTCCACTGCCCTGGTGCTCTCGGCGCGGCCTGGTCAACATGGTCAATGACCGACATGCATCTGAAGTGTACTGTATGTGGAGAGGCTGACATCTAGGTCCACGGCCGCACGCACGGAAATGCCTCCTTATTACGCGCAATATAATGATTCCTCCACCTGACATCTCGGACCCACCGAAAGGGCCTCTGTATTTCGCGAAAAAAAACGTTATCGTCGCTGACATCTCGGACCCACCAGATATATCTTCACACGCAAGGAAGTGCCTCCTTATTACGCACAAAAAAATGAATACTCCCCCTGCTAGCTGGGACCCAGTATAGTGGGAGGCTGACTTGTGGGCCCACTAAGTTGACGGGGATGAAGGGCTTTGTCAACTTAGTCAATATGCATGATTCTAGCTCCAGTGACCGTATGATGTCCATCCAACGGCTGTAGTGCTTCTTCAACCTCTGGTCTTCTTGCTCCAGCCGCCCAAACCAGCGTCGGTCGTGCCTCGTGCTCCTGCCTCCCGTGGCCGGCTGCGATGCCACGGAGGCCTCACCGCCCCCTACTACTCCCACCGCTGGCCATGCCATCCCTCTACTCACCCACACCCCCTGTTATTCTGCGGCGACGGCAGCCTCACACCGCAGCGAACCAATGAACTCTCATACTCCTCTACGTGTGGGCATCCACTGCCGCGTCTTCCCCGACTCTGTGTCATCCCCTTCCTAGGCCTCGCCGTCGTCCACCGCCCTGGTGCTCTCGGCGTGGTGTGGTCAACGTGCTCAAGGAACGACTTCCATCGGAAGAGTACTGTACATGGAGAGGCTGACAGCTGGGTCCACGGCGGCCGCAAGGAAGTGCCTCCTTATTACACGCAAAATAATGATTCCTCCACCTGACATCTGGGACCCACCGGACGGGCCACCGTATTTCGCGAAAAAACGTTTCCCCCCTGACTGTTGGGACCCACCAGCTACATCTTCACACGCAAGGAAGTGCCTCCTTATTACGCACAAAAAAATGAATACTCCCCTGCTAGCTGGGACCTAGTATAGTGGCAGCCTGACTTGTGGGCCTACTAAGTTGACGGGGATGGAGGGCTTTGTCAACTTAGTCAATATGCACAATTCTAGCTCCAATGACCGTACGATGTCCATCCAACGGCCGTAGTGCTTCTTCAACCTCTGGTCTTCTTGCTCCAGCCGCCCAAACCAGCGCCAGTCGTGCCTCGTGCTCCTTCCTCCCATGGCCGGCTACGATGTGGCGGAGGCCTCACCGCCCCCTACTACTCCCACCGCTAGCCAGGCCATCCCTCTACTCACCCACACCCCTGTTGTTCTGCGGCGACGACAGCCTCACACCGCAGCGAACCAGTGAACCATCATACTCCTCTACGCCTGGGCATCCACTGTCGTGTCTTCCCCGGCTCCGCGTCGTCCCCTTCCTAGGCCTCGCCGTCGTCCACCGCCCTGGTGCTCTCGGCGCGGCGTGGTCAAGGAACGGCTTCAATCGGACGTGGATTGTACGTGGAGAGGCTGACAGCTGGGTCCACGACCGCAGCAAGGAAGTGCCTCCTTATTACGCGGAAAATAATGATTCCTCCACCTGACAGCAGGGATCCATCGGACGGGCAACCATATTTTGTGAAAAAAAAATGTTTCCCCCTGACTGCTGCGACCTACCAGCGACATCTTTGCACGCAAGGAAGTGCGTCCAGGCAAAAAAACCGATTCGCCCCCCTGACTGCTGGGACCCACCAGCTACATCTTCGCACGCAAGGAAGTGCCAGACAGTCGGGACCCACCTGGTCGAAGCGTACGTAGCGTTGTCATTCTGGTCGCGAACGTGTTCGTACATACTGGTCCATGTAGAGGTGCGCACGTGTCGTAGTAGAGGCGCGCACGTAGCATGTACACGTATGTACAGGGGCCAGTGTGTAGGAAATAAAATACGGCCACGTACGTACATACGGGTGGGGTCTCGAACGCCTACTCGCGCATACGTACGACCAGGGCTCACGTACATGGCTGGGTCAGAACAGAGAAACAGCATCGTCGTCGTGTTCATGGGGAGCCAACCGGCTAGGTCGGAACGGAATGCGTCGTCGTGTTCATCGGGAGGGCTTGGATGGAACAGCCGATGGAAACGAGGCTTGGAGTACTGCAGAACGGAGGAAACGGCCTTGTGTTCGACATGCCACGGTCGAAACGGGATCCTGCTCATCGGGAGGGATCTGGCGTACCGCAAAATGGAGGAAATGGACCTCCTACGGTCGAAACGGGGGTCCTGTTCATTGGGAGGGTGTGTGGCGTACCGCAAAACGGAGGAAACGGACTTGTGCTGGAGCGCTACGGTCGAAACGGGGGCCCTGTTCATTGGGAGGAGTGTGGCGTACCGCAAAACAGGACTCCACGGGATATTGTTCATCTCCACCATCGACCCCCTCCAGCCTCCACAGGCTACGGTTCGTCCACCGTCGACCTCCTCCAGCCTCCACCTGCGACTGTTCATCCACGGGCTCCTGTTCATCCAGCCTCCACCGCGCGCTACTCCACCGGCTATTGTTCAACCAGCCCTCTCCACGGGCTACTTTTCATCTAGCCCTCCACCGTCTACTGTTCATCCAGCCCTCCACGGGGTGGTCCTATTCATCCAGCCCTCCACGGGGTCCTGTTCATCCAGCCCCAACCAGCTCGACCGATCGGGGTCCTATTCATCCAGAGGCAACACCACGGGGTCCTGTTCATCCACCCCCACCGGGAACTGTTCATCCAACCCCCCCCCCCCAGCAACGCTCACAGTTTATCCAGAGGCAGCATCGATCGGCTTCAGTTAGCAGCAGTAGCGAAGGAATAACTCGGGTTCAATAACGCGTAGCCTGCAGTGCAATCGCTCGAGTTCAGTTAGAGCCCAACGCCTCGCTCGGGTTCAGTTAGATCCCAACGCCTCGCACACATGCGCATATGTGTACGAGAGAAACGCGCATTGCTCGGCCCCCGACCACCCACCGTAACCGGGAACTCCCCGAAATTTTCCTCGCCCTCGCTTCTACCATGGTTTTTTCCGTCATGGACGGCCCAAAGAATGTCATGCAGCTTCGTCTCCGGCCCGCCCAGGACAAAAAGCACATTTTCTGTCATGATTTTTTGTCATAGAAGTAGGAGCCCACCACATCTATGATGATACCCGGTTTTGTCACAATTATCGTCATATAAGTGTCATAAGTATGACAAAAAAAAATTCGTTCGGCCCAACAAGTCACGGATGTGTCTTTTTTTTGTAGTGATGCTTTGAGAGAGAGGTGTCGATAAAAATAAAATACGGACATAGAAGCATCATGTTGATTATTATAACAACAACAAAATTAAACATAGGACTTTCATCATGGAACTTCTATCATATACTTCTCATGAGTAAGTAATAGTTCATCACATAATCGAAGTATAAAGCAAAAACTCTATTAGAACCAACAAACTATGTTCTCAGTCAACTTTGCAACTACAATTCATCATCTTTTCAGGAAGAGTCACGTGTCGGAGCCTTTAGGCAAGTCCACATACTCAACCATCATATAGTCTTCCGTGATTGCTAACACTCAACGTGTACCCATGAGCAAAACGTTTTAACTGGACACATAGAAAGATAGGGGCTTATGGTTTCGCCTCCCAACATACTCACCTCAAGGGTGATGTCAACAATAATAACTCATGCCACCCATATTCAACTGGACATATGTGCCTAGATCTTTCCTCACCACATGATGCTTGCCAAAGGAAAAAAATGAAAGGAATAGAGAGAAAAACTTTGACTCTTGCATAAAAGTAAATCCATAAAAGTAAAAGATAGGCCCTTCACAGAGGGAAGCAGAGGTTGCCATGCGCTTATTTGTTTGTATGCTCAATCCCTTAGTGCAAAAGAATGTCAGGTTACATTGCCCCTTGTGATAGCGACCTTTATTATGCAGTCTGTCGCTTTTATTCTTCACCATCACAAGTTCGTGCAATGCTCAATTTTAACTTACACTAAATGATCTCACACTTTTAGAAGCAATTTTTATTGCCTTTTTGCACCAATGACAACTTACTTGAGGGATCTTGCTCAATCCCTAGGTAGGTATGGTGGACACTTGAAAATAAGATTTGGGTTTAAGGGTTTTTGGATGCACAAGTAGTATCTCTACTTAGTGCAAAATTTTTGGCTAGCAAAGATAGGGGGCAAGCACCACATGTTAAAGGATCTATGACAATATGACTTCTATTTGAATATGAACAAACATAAATCATTAAGTTGTCTTCCTTGTCCAACGTCAACAATTTTGGCATATAATATTTTGATGAGGGCTCACAATCACAAAAGATTTCTAGGATAGTATATTTATACGTGAATCTTCTCTTCCCTTATTAATTCTTTCATGAGTTCCATCATTGACTAATGCTATGTTTATCAATCTCTAATAAAATTGTCTACATATACTTTTCCTTATGTGGTGCCATCACCTACCATAGGATTAGTATATAATATTTTATTTATTTAATTCATTTCTTTTATTTGTTTCCTTTCTTATTTCTTTTCTTTTATTTGCAACATGAAAGTAATGAAAGCAAAAACTCATACTAACTTTATTATATAACTTGCACACGATTACAAGGATAGATCACTAAGCAAACTCTCGAAGAAGAAAGGATCGAACTAAACTTTATTCAACTAAAGAAAAAGATCGAACTAAAATAAGTAAAAGCAAAAAGATAGTGGGATGATACGATACCGGGGCACCTCCCCCAAGCTTGGCGGAAGCCAAGGGGGGTGCCCATACCCGATACTCAATTCTCCTTCGGTGGTGAAGATGGTGATGGTGGTGAAGAAGAAGGTAATGGTGGTGGTGAGAAGGTAGAAGGTTTGCCCTTCGCTTGCTCCAGCTTCTGACGGGGAATAAAATTATCCATCATCAACTCGCAATTATCTATCTCAAGTTTTATTATCCTCTTGCATAACGCCTCCATGCTCTCGTTTTTTAACTGGGGAGGAACCGATTTATCTTCTTCTTCTTCGGAGGTCCAACTATAATGCCTCTCATCCCCATAGGACTTGGGGTTTGCAATGAGATCAGCAACATAGCTCTCATCCTCAAAGTATTGGGAAGACATATTTTCAAAACTGCACAAGAAACAACAAGAAAAGAGAACAGAGGATTTCTCTGTGATACGATGATCAACAGGTTCGGGGAGTATATATAGATTTTTTATCTTGGAGGACAAGTATATGGTAGAAAAACGGAGTACGGAAGGTGTCCCAGGTGGGCACAACCCACCTGGGCGTGCCAGGCAAGCCTGGCCCGCCCTAGTGTCTTGCGCCCACCAGGGTACACTTCCTGGAAGTTTCTTTATTCCCAAAATTCTTAAATATTCCAAAACTGATAAAAAATATTTTTGCCGATTTTTTGGAGTCTGTTTACTTACCGTATCATGTACCTCCTTATTTTCATGATTCTGGAGTGTTCCGGAAGGACTCTTTTATGTGTTCTTCCAGTGTCATAGTTTGGATAATATTACTTTCAACATTAATAGGCGTACCTGAGATATAATGCTTTATTCGTTGCCCATGGACAACCTTCGGGTTAGTACCTTCGGAATTATTTATTTTGATGGCTCTAGACCGGTAAACCTCCTCGATGACGTATGGGCCTTCCCATTTTGAGAGGAGTTTTCCTACAAAGAATCTGAAATGAGAGTTGTACAAAAGAACATATTCTCTGACTTTAAACTCACACGTTTGAATTCTTTTGTCATGCCATCTTTTAACTTTTTCTTTAAATAATTTTGCATTTTCATAGCTTGGGTTCTCCATTAATCTAATGAGCTAATATAAAATAACCTCTTTTCACCAGCAAGTTTGAAATCATAATTGAGTTCTTTGATTGCCCAATATGCTTTATGTTCTAACTCAAGAGGCAAATGACATGCTTTTCCATAAACCATTTTATAAGGAGACATACCCATAGGATTTTTATATGTTGTTCTATAAGCCCAAAGTGCATCATCTAATTTCTTAGACCAATTCTTCCTGGACCTATTGACAGTCTTTTGCAAAATTAATTTTATTTCTCTATTGCTAATTTCAACTTGACCACTAGACTGAGGATGATAGGGTGATGCAATTCTATGGTTAACATCATACTTGGCAAGCATTTTACGGAAAGCACCATGAATAAAGTGTGAACCACCATCAGTCATTAAATATCTAGGGACTCCAAACCTTGGGAAAATAACTTCCTTAAGCATTTTAATAGAGGTGTTGTGATCAGCACTACTAGTTGGAATAGCTTCTACCCATTTAGTAACATAATCAACAGCAACCAAAATATGTGTATACCCATTGGAGGAAGGAAAAGGTCCCATGTAATCAAATCCCCAAACATCAAATGGTTCAACAGCAAGTGAATAATTCATAGGCATTTCTTGACGCTTACCGATATTACCTATTATTTGACATTAATCACAAGATAAGACGAACTTATGGGCATCCTTGAAGAGAGTAGGGCAATAAAATCCAGATTGCAATACCTTGTGAGCAGTTCTATCTCTAGCATGATGCCCTCCATAAGCCTCGGAGTGACATTTCCATAGGATTTGTCCCTGTTCATGCTCAGGTACACAACGTCTAATAATACCATCTACTCCTTTATAAAGATGTGGGTCATCCCAAAAGTAATGTCTTAAATCATAGAAGAATTTTTTTTCTTTTGCTGGTATGTAAAGCTAGGTGGTAAATATTTAGCAACAATGTAATTAGCATAATCAGCATACCAAGGAGTACTATGAGAAACATTTATTGCAGCTAACTGCTCATTAGGAAAACTATCATCAATAGGTAGTGGGTCATCAAGCACATTTTCAAGCCTAGACAAATTATCAGCAACTAGGTTCTCAGCTCCTTTTCTATCAATGATATGTAAATCAAATTCTTGTAACAAGAGAACCCATCGAATAAGTCTAGGTTTAGCATCTTTCTTTTCCATAAGATATTTAATAGCAGCATGGTCTATGTGAATAGTTACTTTGGAATCAACAATATAAGTTCTAAATTTATCACAAGCAAACACAACTGCTAAGAATTGTTTTTTAGTAGTAGCATAATTTCTTTGAGCAATGTCTAGAGTTTTACTAGCATAATGAATAACATTAAGTTTCTTATCAACTCTTTGTCCTAGAACAACACCAATAACATAATCACTAGCATCACACATAATTTCAAAAGGCAAGTTCCAATCAGGTGGTTGAACAATAGGTGCAGAAATTAAGGCTTTCCTAAGTGTTTCAAAGGCTTCTGAACAATCATCATCAAAAACAAAAGGAATGTCCTTCTGCAAGAGACTAGTAAGAGGCCTAGAAATTTTTGAAAAGTCTTTGATAAATCTCCTATAGAAACCAGCATGACCTAAGAAACTTTGAATACCTATTATATCTTTAGTACATGGCACTTTCTCAATTGCATCAACCTTAGCTTTGTTCACTTCAATACCTCTTTCAAAAATTTTATGACCCAAGACAATGCCTTCATTAACCATAAAGTGGCACTTCTCCCAATTCAAGACAAGATTTGTTTGTTCACATCTCTGCAAAACTCGATCAAGATTGCTTAAACAATCATCAAAAGACTTCCCATAAACAGAAAAGTCATCCATGAAAACCTCAACAATCTTTTCACAAAATTCAGAGAATATAGCAGTCATACATCTTTGAAAGGTAGCAGGTGCATTACATAAACCAAAAGGCATATGTCTATAAGCATAGGTTCCAAAGGGACAAGTAAAAGTGGTCTTTTCTTGATCAGGTTGAGAAACAGGTATTGGTGAAAAGCCAGAATGTCCATCAAGGAATAAAAAGTGTGTGTGCTTAGATAATCTTTCAATCATTTGGTCAATAAAAGGCAAAGGGTAATGATCTTTTCTAGTTTCTTTGTTTAACTTTCTAAAATCAATTACCATTCTATAGCATGTAACAATTCTTTGTGGAATAAGTTCATTCTTATCATTAGGAACAACGGTTATACCTTCTTTCTTAGGAACACAATGAACAGGGCTTACCCATCTACTATCAGCTATGGGATAGATTATACCTGCTTCCAGAAGTTTTAATATTTCCGTTCTTACCGCTTCTTTCATCTTCGGATTTAACCGACGTTGGTAATCAACAACGGGTTTAGCCTCAGGTTCCATATTAATTTTGTGCTGACATAGAGTGGGACTAATGCCCTTTAAATCATCAAGATATATCCAATAGCATCTCGGTGCTTCCTTAGAACTTTCAATAATATTTCTTCTTCATGTTTTGAAAGGTTAGCACTAATAATAACAGGATATATCTTCTTTTCATCAAGATAAGAATATTTCAAAGTGTCTGGCAATGATTTTAATTCAAACACAGGATCACCTTTAGGTGGAGGAGGACCTCCTAGAGTTTCAATAGGTAAACTGTGTTTAAGTAGAGGACGTTGTTCAAAGAAAATTTTATCTATTTCATTTCTTTCATGCATATGAAAATCATTCTCATGGTCTAGCAAATATTGTTCTAAAGGATCAATAGGTGGTACAGCAATAGAAGAAAGACCAATTAATTCATCTTTACTAGGCAATTCTTTTTCATGAAGATTTCTACTAAACTTGGAAAAATTAAACTCGTGAGACTCATTACCAAAACTAACACCAACAGTATGTTTCTCACAATCTATCTTAGCATTAACGGTGTTCAAGAAAGGTCTACCAAAAATAATGGGACAAAAGTCATCTTGTGGGGAACCAGGAACAAGAAAATCAGTAGGGTATTTTATTTTCCCACGCAAGACTTCAACATCTCTAACAATCCCAATTAGTGCTATAGTGTCTCTATTAGCATGTTTAATAGTAACATCTATTTCTTCTATCTCTGCGGGTGCTATCTCTTTCATAATTTCTTGATATAAGGTATAAGGAATAGCACTCACACTAGCACTAATGTCACATAAACCATGATAACAGTGATATCCTATTTTAACTGAGATGACACGCATGCCAACAACAGGTCTATGTTTATCTTTCTTATCAGGCTTGGCAATTCTAGCAGCTTCTTCACAGAAGTAAATAGCATGCCCATCCATATCTTCTTCCAAGAGATCTTTAAGCATAGCAATACTAGGTTCAACTTTAATTTGTTCATCGGGTTTGGGTGTTCTGATATAGCTTTTGTTAACCACAGTTGAAACTTTATCATGTTACTTTATCCTAACAGGGAAAGGTGGTTTCTCAATATAAGCAGAAGGAACAACTGGGTCAACATTATAAAGTATAGTTTCTTCTTTAACTGGTACCGATTCTTTAATTTCTTCTTTAATAGGTGGGTGATACTTAAACCACTTCTCTTTAGGGAGTTCAACATGAGTAGCAAATGATTCATAAAAGGAGGCTACTATCTCAGAGTCAAGTCCATATTTAGTGCTAAACTTTTGAAAAGCATCGGTATCCATAAAAGATTTAACACAATCATACTCAAGTTTAATACCTGACTTTTTACCTTTGTCGAGTTCCCAATCTTTAGAGTTGCATTTAATTCTTTCCAAAAGATCCCACCGGAATTCAATAGTCTTCTTCATAAAAGAACCAGCACAAGAAGTATCAAGCATGGTTTGATCATTACGAGAAAGTCAAGCATAAAAATTCTCGTGTGACCTCAAGAACAAAGGTAACTACTCACAAATGATAAACATGCTCATGATCAGAGGGGTATTAAATAGCATATTCGATCTGAACATATAATCTTCCACTAAATAAACCATATAGTAATCAACTACAAGATGTAATCAACACTACTAGTCACCCACAAGTACCAATCTATAGTTCCGGTAACAAGATTGAACACAAGAGATGAACTAGGGTTTGAGAGGAGATGGTGTTGTTGAAGATGTTGATGGAGATTGCCCTCCCCAAGATGGGAGAGTTGTTGGTGATGATGATGACGATGATTTCCCCCTCCGGGAGGGAAGTTCCCCCGACAGAATCGCTCCACCGGAGGGCAAAAGTGCTCTTGCCCAAGTTCCGCCTCGAGGTGGCGGCGCTTCGTCCCGAAAGTCCTCCTCTTATTTTTTTCTAAGTCAAAATGACTTATATACCAAAAGATAGGCACCAGAGGTGGACCGAGGAGGGCACAACCCACCAGGGTGCGCTTGGGCTGCCTGGCGCGCCCAGGTGGGTTGTGCCCACCTGGTGGGATCCCTCTAGTAGTTATTTGCTCCAATAATTCTTAAATAATCCATAAAAAATCTCCGTGAAGTTTCAGCTTGTTTGGAGTTGTGCAGAATAGGTGGCCTGATATAGCTTTTCCAGGTCCAGATTTCCAGCTGCAAGAATTCTCCCTCTTGGTGTGCGCCTTGCAAATTATGAGAAAAAAGGCATTAGAATTACTCCAAAAAGCATTATTATGGATAAAATGATTATAAATAACAGTAAGAAAACATGATGCAAAATGGACGTATCAACGGGCCACCATATTTCGCGAAAAAAATGTTCCCCCTGACTGTTGGGACACACCAGCTCCACGCAAGGAAGTGCCTAACAGTCGGGACCCACCTGGTGAAAGCGTACGTAGCGTTGTCATTCTGGTCGCGATTACATATTGGTTGATCGGTCTGTCTACAGGTTGCAGCGATGAACCGTGGCCGTGTAAGGAAGGGCACGTGTCATAATAGAGGCGCGCACATGCCGTAGTAGAGGCGTGCACGTAGCATGCCACGTAGTCCCGTTAATATCGTGTACACATACGTACAACAGCTAGGGTGCAAGAAAGTAAATATGGCCACGTACGTACATACGGGCGGGGTCTCGAACGCCTACTCGCGCATACGTACGGCCAGGGCTCGTGTACATGGCTGGCTCGGAACAGAGAAACTGCGTCGTCGTGATGTTCATTGGGAGCCTACCGGCTTGGACGGAATAGCCGATCGAAACGAGGCCTGGCGTACCACGGAAAGGAGGAAACGGCCTTGTGTTCGACCGGCCACGGTCGAAACGGGATCCTATTCATCGGGAGGGGTCTGGCGTATAGCAAAACGGAGGAAACGAACGTCTCTTGGACCTCCTACGGTCGAAACGGGGTCTTGTTGATCGGGAGGGGTGTGGCGTGCCGCAAAACGGAGGAAACAGACTTGTGTTGGAGCGCTACAGTCGAAACGGGGGTCCTGTTCATCGGGAGGGGTGTTGGCATACCGCAAAATAGGACTCCACAGGATACTATTCATCTCCACCGTTGACTGCCACCACGGGCTATTGTTCATCCACCATCGACCTCCTTCAGCCTCCACATGCGACTGTTCATCCACGGGCTCCTGTTCATCCAGCCTCCACCGCTCCTCCACCGGCTACTGTTCAACCAGCCGTCTCCACGGGGTGCTGTTCAACCACCCCTCCACGGGCTACTGTTCATCCAGCCCTCCACCGACTACTGTTCAACCAGCCTGCTACCTCTTGAGCATGCGTTGGTTTTCCCTTGAAGAGGAAAGGGTGATGCAGCAAAGTAGCGTAAGTATTTCCCTCAGTTTTGAGTAGCAAGGTATCAATCCAGTAGGAGACATCGCACAAGTCACCTAGTACCTGCACAAACAATCAAGAACCTTGCAACCAACGCGATAAAGGGGTTGTCAATCCCTTCACGGTCACTCACAAAAGTGAGATCTAATAGAGATAGTAAAGTAAATATTTTTTGTATTTTTGTTGTATAGATTGGAAAGTAAAGATTGCAAAATAGTAAACGAGATGCGATGTAAATAAAAGAGATGTAATATAATAGGAAAGAGACCCGAGGGTCATAGGTTTCACTAGTGGCTTCTCTCAAGATAGCATGTATTACGGTGGGTGAACAAATTACTGCCGAGCAATTGATAGAAAAACGCATAGTTATGAAGATATCTAAGGCAATGATCATGAATATAGGCATCACGTCTATGTCAAGTAGATCGAAACGATTCTGCATCTAGTACTATTACTCCACACATCACGTCTGTCCCATCTTTTTATCCTCGATGGCAACAACACAATACGCGCCTTGCTGCCCTTACTATCAATGGGAAAGGACACCGCAAGATTGAACCCAAAGCCAAGCACTTCTCCCATTCCAAGAAAGATCAATCTAGTAGGCCAAACTAAACCAATAATTCTAAGAGATGCAAAGATATCAAATCATGCATATAAGAATTCAGAGAAGAACTCAATAATATTCATAGATAATCTTGTTCATAAATCCAAAATTCATCGAATCTCGACAAACACACCGCAAAAGAGTATTACATCGAATAGATCTCCAAGAACATCGAGGAGAACTTTGTATTGAGAATCAAAGAGATAGAAGAAGCCATCTAGCTAATAACTATAGACCCGAAGATATGTGGTAAACTACTCACGCTTCATCGGAGAGGCAATGGTGTTGATGTAGAAGCCCTCCGTGATTGAGTCCCCCTTCGGCAGATCGCCGAAAAAGGCCCCAAGATGGGATCTCACGGGTACAGAAGGTTGCGGCGGTGGAAAAGTGGTTTCGTGGCTCTCCCTCATGTTTCTAGGGTATAAGAGTATATATAGGCGAAAAAAGTACGTCGGTGGAGCTACGAGGGGCCCATGAGGGTGGGCGCGCCTACCCCCCTGGGAGCGCCCTCCTGCCTCGTGGCTTCCTAGTGGAGTTCCAGACTTCGACTCTAAGTCTTCTGGATTGCTTTCGGTCCAAGAAAGATCATCGCGAAGGTTTCATTCCGTTTGGACTCCGTTTGGTATTCCTTTTCTGCAAAACTCTAAAATAGGCAAAAACAGAAACTGGCACTGGGCCTCCGGTTAATAGGTTAGTCCCAAAATAATATAAAAGAGCATATTAAATCCCATTAAACATCCAAAACAGATAATATAATAGCATGGAACAATAAAAAATTATAGATACGTTGTTGACGTATCTAGCATCCCCAAGCTTAATTCGTGCTCGTCCTCGAGTAGGTAAATGATAAAAACATAATTTTTGATGTAGACTGCTAGCTAACAGAATTATCAATGTAATTTTCTTTATTGTGGCATGAATATTCAGATCCGAAAGATTCAAGACAAAAGTTTAATATTGACATAAAAACAATAATACTTCAAGCATACTAACAAAGCAATCATGTCTTCTTAAAATAACATGGCCTAAGAAAGCTATCCCTACAAAATCATATAGTCTGGCTATGCTCTATCTTCATCAACAAAATATTTAATCATGCACAACCCCGATGAAAAGTCAAGCAATTGTTTCATACTTTTGATGTTCTCAAACTTTTTCAATCTTCACGCAATACATGAGCGTGAGCCATGGATATAACACTATAGGTGGAATAGAGGGGTGGTTGTGGAGAAGACAAAAAGGAGAAGATAGTCTCACATCAACTAGGCATATCAACGGGCCATGGAGATGCCCATCAATAGATATCAATGTGAGTGAGTAGGGATTGCCATGCAACGTATGCACTACAGCTATAAGTGTATGAAAGCTCAACAAAAGAAACTAAGTGGGTGTGCATCCAACTTGCTTGCTCATGAAGACCTAGGGCATTTGAGGAAGCCCGTCATTGGAATATACAAGCCAAGTTCTATAATGAAAAATTCCCACTAGTATATGAAAGTGACAAAATAAGAGACTCTCTATCATGAAGATCATGGTGCTACTTTGAAGCACAAGTGTGGAAAAAGGATAGTAGCATTGTCCCTTCTCTCTTTTTCTCTCATTCTTTTTTTGGGCCCTCTCTTTTTTTGGCCTCTTTTTTTATCTTTTTCGTCCGGAGTCTCATCCTAACTTGTGGGGGAATCATAGTCTCCATCATCCTTTCCTCACTGGGACAATGCTCTAATAATGATGATCGTCACACTTTTATTTACTTACAATTCAAGAATTACAACTCGATACTTAGAACAAAATATGACTTTATGTGAATGCCTCCGGCGGTGTACCGGGATGTGCAATGAATCAAGAGTAACATGTATGAAATAATTATGAATGGTGGCTTTGCCACAAATACGATGTCAACTACATGATCATGCAAGGCAATATGACAATGATGGAGCGTGTCATAATAAACGGAATGGTGGAAAGTTGCATGGCAATATATCTCGGAATGGCTATGGAAATGCCATAATAGGTAGGTATGGTGGCTGTTTTGAGGAAGGCAAATGGTGGGTTTATGGTACCGGTGAAAGTTGTGCGGTACTAGAGAGGCTAGCAGTGGTGGAAGGGTGAGAGTGCGTATAATCTATGGACTCAACATTAGTCATAAACAACTCACATACTTATTGCAAAAATCTATTAGTTATCGAAACGAAGTACTACGCACATGCTCCTAGGGGGATAGATTGGTAGGAAAATACCATCGCTCATCCCTGACCGCCACTCATAAGGAAGACAATCAATAAATAGATCATGCTCCAACTTCATCACATAACGGTTCACCATACGTGCATGCTACGGGAATCACAAACTTTAACACAAGTATCTCTCACACAACTACTCTACTAGCATGACTCTAATATCACCATCTTCATATCTCAAAACAATCATAAAGAATCAAACTTCTCATAGTATTCAACGCACTTTATATGAAAGTTTTTATTATACCCATCTTGGATGCCCATCATATTAGGACTAGTTTTATAGCCAAAGCAAATTACCATGTTGTTCTAAAAGACTCTCAAAATAATATAAGTTAAGCATGAGAGATCAATAATTTCTATAAAATAAAACCACCACCGTGCTCTAAAAAGATATAAGTGAAGTACTAGAGCAAAATTATCTAGCTCAAAAGATATAAGTGAAGCACATAGAGTATTCTAATAAATTCCGATTCATGCGTGTCTCTCCCAAAAGGTGTGTACAGCAAGGATGATTGTGGTAAACTAAAAATCAAAGACTCACATCATACAAGACGCTCCAAGCAAAACACATATCATGTGGTAAATAAAAATATAGCCTCGAGTAAAGTTACCGATAGACGAACACGAAAGAGGGGATGCCTTCCGGGGCATCCCCAAGCTTAGGATTTTGGTTGTCCTTGAATTTTACCTTGGGGTGCCTTGGGCATCCCCAATCTTAGTCTCTTGCCACTTCTTATTCCAAAATCCATCAAATCTTTACCCAAAAACTTGAAAACTTCACAACACAAAACTTCAACAGAAAATCTCATGAGCTCCGTTAGTATAAGAAAATAAACCACCACTTTAAGGTACTGTAATGAACTCATTCTTTATTTATATTGGTGTTAAACCTACTGTATTCCAACTTCTCTATGGTTCATAACCCCCGATACTACTCATAGATTCATCAAAATAAGCAAACAACACACGAAAAACAGAATCTGTCAAAAATAGAACAGTCTGTAGCAATCTGTAACTTTCGAATACTTCTGTAACTCCAAAAAATCTGAAAAATTAGGGCGGCCTGAGAAATTTGCATATTGATCTACTTAAAGTGGAGTGGGTATTTTATCACTCTCTGGTAAACAATGAAAATTAATTTCGTGAGCGTAAACGTTTCTGTTTTTTCAGCAAGATCAAACAACTATCACCCAAGAAGATCCTAAAGGCTTTACTTGGCACAAACACTAATTAAAATATAAAACCACATCTAAACAGAAGCTAGATGAATTATTTATTATTAAACAGGAGAAAAAAGCAAATAACAAAAATAAAATTGGGTTGCCTCCCAACAAGTGCTATCGTTTAACGCCCCTAGCTAGGCATAAAGCAAGGATAGATCTAGGTATTGCCATCTTTGGTATGCAATCCATAAGTCGCTCTCATAATATATTCATAAATCAATTTAATTTTCTTCCTAGGAAAGTGTTCCATTCCTTTCCTTAACGGAAATTGGAATCTATTATTTCCTTCTTTCATGTCAATAATTGCACCAATTGTTCTAAGGAAAAGTCTACCAAGAATAATAGGACATGTAGGATTGCAATCTATATCAAGAACAATGAAATCTACAGGCACATAATTCCTATTTGCAACAATAAGAATATCATTAATCCTTCCCATAGGTTTCTTAATGATGGAATCCGCAAGATGCAAATTTAAAGAACAATCATCAAATTCATGGAAACCTAGCACATCACACAAGGTTTTTGGAATCATGGAAACACTAGCATCCAAATCACACAAAGCATAGCATTCATAATCTTTAATATTAATTTTAATAGTAGGTTCCCACTCATCATAAAGTTTTCTAGGGATAGAAACTTCTAGTTCAAGCTTTTCTTCATAGGATTGCATTAAAGCATCAACGATATGTTTAGTAAAAGCTTTATTTTGGTTATAAGCATGAAGAGAATTTAACACAGATTGCAATAAGGAAATACAATCTATCAAAGAGCAATTATCATAATTAAATTCCTTCAAATCCAAAATAGTGGGTTCATTGGTATGGAAAGTTTTGACCTCTTCAATCCCACTTTTATTGATTTTTGCATCAAGATCTAAAAACTCCAAATCATTGGGATGCCTTTTAACTAAAGTTGACTCATCTCCAGTCCCATCTTTATCAAGATTCATATTGGAAAACAAAGATTTAATAGGAGTCACATCAATCACTCTTAGATCTTCATCATTATTATCATGAAAACTAGAAGAACACGCTTTCACAAAGCAATCTTTTTTTGCACGCATCCTAGCGGTTCTTTCTTTGCACTCATCAATGGAAATATCATGGCTTTGAGAGACTCATTGATGTCATGCTTAGGTGGAATAGATCTAAGTTTCAAAGAATCAACATCAAGAGAAATTCTATCCATGTTCCTAGCCAACTCATCAATCTTAAGCAATTTTTCTTCTACCAAAGCATTGAAATTCTTTTGTGAACTCATAAATTATTTAACACTAGTCTCAAAATCAGAGGGCATCTTATTAAAATTTCCACAAGAGTTGTGGTAGGAATTACCATAATTATTAGAGGAATTACTAGGAAACGGCCTAGAATTAAAGTTTCCTCTATACGCGTTGTTACCAAAATTGTTCCTACCAACAAAATTCACATCCATATATTCATTATTATTCTCAATTAAAGTGGAAAAGGGCATATCATTAGGATCAGAAGAAACACTTTTATTAGCAAACAATTTCATAAGTTCATCCATCTTTCCACTCAAAACATTAATCTCTTCAATCGCATGAACTTTTTTACTAGTGGATCTTTCGGTGTGCCATTGAGAATAATTAACCATAATATTGTCTAGGAGTTTAGTAGCTTCTCCTAAAGTGATTTGCATAAAAGTTCCTCCCGCGGCCGAATCTAAAAGATTTCTAGAAGCAAAATTCAGTCCGACATAAAAGTTCTGTATAATCATCGACAAATTCAAACCATATGTAGGGCAATTACGTATCATTAATTTCATCCTCTCCCAAGCTTGTGCAACATGCTCATGATCAAGTTGCTTAAAATTCATAATATCGTTCCTAAAATAGATGATCTTAGCGGGAGGAAAATACTTAGAGATAAAAGCATCTTTGCACTTATTCCATGAATCAATACTATTTTTAGGCAAAGAAGAGAACCAAGTTTTAGCACGATCTCTAAGCGAAAATGGAAATAGCTTCAATTTAACAATATCATTATCCACATATTTCTTCTTTTGCATATCACACAAGTCAACAAAGTTGTTTAGATGGGTAGCGGCATCTTCACTAGGAAGGCCAGAAAATTGATCTTTCATAACAAGATTCAACAAAGCGGTATTAATTTCACAAGATTCAGCATCGGTAGTAGGAGCAATCGGAGTGCTAATAAAATCATTGTTGTTGGTATTGGAAAAGCCACATGATTTAGTATTATCTTGAGCCATAGTGACAAACAGTCAATCCAACACACAAGCACACAAGAAGCAAGCGAAAAGAGATGAACGGAAGAGGGGCGAAGAAAAGGCAAAGGTTTTCGAAAATCGTTTTAGAAGTGGGGGAGAGGAAAACAAGAGGCGAATGGCAAATAATGTAATGCGAGGGAGAAGAGTTTATGGTCGGTACTCGGTATGTCTTGACTTGGCATAGATCTCCCCGGCAACGGCACCAGAAATCCTTCTTGCTACCTATTGAGCATGCGTTGGTTTTCCCTTGAAGAGGAAAGGGTGATGCAGCAAAGTAGCGTAAGTATTTCCCTCAGTTTTGAGAACCAAGGTATCAAACCAGTAGGAGACAACACACAAGTCACCTAGTACCTGCACAAACAATCAAGAAACTTGCAACCAACGCGATAAAGGGGTTGTCAATCCCTTCACGGTCACTCGCAAAAGTGAGATCTAATAGAGATAGTAAAGTAAATATTTTTGGTATTTTTGTTGTATAGATTGGAAAGTAAAGATTGTAAAATAGTAAATGAGATGTTATGTAAATAAAAGAGATGTAATATAATAGGAATGAGACCCGGGGGGCATAGGTTTCACTAGTAGCTTCTCTCAAGATAGCCTGTATTACGGTGGATGAACAAATTACTGCCGAGCAATTGATAGAAAAGCGCATAGTTATGAAGATATCTAAGGCAATGATCATGAATATAGGCATCACATCCGTGTCAAGTAGACCGAAACGATTCTGCGTCTACTGCTATTACTCCACACATCGACCGCTATCCAGCATGCATCTAGAGTATTAAGTTCATAAGAACGGAGTAACGCTTTAAGCAAGATGACATGATGTAGAGGGATAAACTCAAGCAATATGATATAAACCCCATCTTTTTATCCTTGATGGAAATAATACAATACGTGCCTTGCTGCCCCTACTATCACTGGGAAAGGACACCGCAAGATTGAACCCAAAGCTAAGCACTTCTCCCATTGCAAGAAAGATTAATCTAGTAGGCCAAACTAAACCAATAATTTGAAGAGACTTGCAAAGATATCAAATCATGCATATAAGAATTCAGAGAAGAACCAAATAATATGCATAGATAATCTTGTTCATAAATCCACAATTCATCGGATCTCGACAAACACACCGCAAAAGAGTATTACATCGAATAGATCTTCAAGAACATCGAGGAGAACTTTGTATTGAGAATCAAATAGAGAGAAGAAGCCATCTAGCTAATAACTATGGACCCGGAGGTCTATGGTAAACTACTCACGCTTCAACGGAGAGGCGATGGTGTTGATGTAGAAGCCCTTCGTGATCGATTCCCCCTTCGACGGATCGCCGAAAAAGGCCCCAAGATGGGATCTCACGGGTACAGAAGGTTGCGGTGGTGGAAAAGTGGTTTCGTGGCTCTCCCTGATGTTTCTAGGGTATAAGAGTATATATAGGCGAAAGAAGTATGTGGGTGGAGCTACGAGGGGCCCACGAGGGTGGGGGCGCGCCTACCCTCCCTAGGCGCGCCCTCCTGCCTCGTGGCTTCCTCATGGAGTTCCAGACTTCGACTCCAAGTCGCCTGGATTGCTTTCGGTCCAAGAAAGATAATAGCGAAGGTTTCATTCTGTTTGGACTCCGTTTAGTATTCCTTTTCTGCAAAACTCTAAAATAGGAAAAAAAAACAGAAACTGGCACTGGGCCTCCAGTTAATAGGTTAGTCCCAAAAATAATATAAAAGAACATATTAAAGCCCATCAAACATCCAAAACAGATAATATAATAGCATGGAACAATAAAAAATTATAGATACATTGGAGACGTATCACAGCCCTCCACGGGGTCCTGTTCATCCAGCCATCCACGGGGTCCTGTTCATCCACCCCAACCGGCTCGATCTGGGTCATGTTCATCCAGCAGCAACGGCCTTTACTACCACGGGGTCCTGTTCATCCAACCCCCCACCGGGAACTGTTCATCCAACCCCCCCCCCCAACAACGCTCACTGTTCATCCAGAAGCAGCATCGATCGGCTTCAATTAGCAGTAGTAGCGAAGGAATTGCTCGATCGGGTTCAGTTAATAGCAAAGGATCGATCAGGGTTCAGTAACGTAGCTAGTGCAATCGCTTGGATTCAGTTAGAGCCCAACGCCTCGCTCGGGTTCAGTTAGAGCGCAACGCCTTGCACACACGCGTGTACGTGTACGAGAGAAACACGTAAACCTCCGTGCATCGCTCGGCCCCGACCACCCACCGTAACCGGGAACACCCCTATATTTTCCTCGCCCTCGCTTCTACCATGGTTTTTTCCATCATGGGCGGCCCAAAGAATGTCATGCAGCTGCGTCTCCCGCTCGCCCAGGACGAAAATCCCATTTTCTGTCATGATTTTTTGTCATAGAAGTAGGAGCCCACCACATCTATGATGATACCGGATTTTGTCACAATTATCGTCATAGAAGTGTCATAAGCATGACAGAATTTTTTTCGTTCATCCCAAAATGTCACGGATGTGTCTTTTTTGTAGTGATGGGTGTTTTAGCCGCCAAAGATGTCATCCACTGGCAAGTTCCAGGCCCTGAATGTCCCCCTAAGCCCCAAGAAGGGGAGGTTGTGGTTTTCACGGATCACCTTCTCCATGGCTTCTCACCTCCTGGATCAAAAAAATCCGGGATGTTTTACATTTCTACAACCTTCATCCACAAGACATTGGCCCCAACTCTGTTTCTAACATATGCAACTTCCAAGTGTTTTGTGAAGTGTATCTTGGGGAAGAGCTTTCCATTGATCTTTTTCAGAGACTATTACTATATCAACCGCCAGATTGAGATGACCGACGGGCTCGGCCTTGAACTTGGAGGTGTCTCTATTCAGAGGCGGAAGGATGTAACCTTCCCGTCAGCCGCGCTGCCAAGTCATCCAAAAGATTGGAACTACACTTGGTTTTATTGCAAAGACACTCCCCCAGCTGGAGAGAACCCTCTGTCGGGTTATCGCCCCTACCGGCTCACCACCAGTGGCCCGCTTCCAGGTCGATTGATTGCTGCAGAGCGCGGTCTATATGCCTCCTCTTTTTCCAAGGTTTGAGCTTTGATCGCAAACGGTTTAACCAGAGTTGATCTGGTCCGCTGCTGGGTTGCCTGGAGGGTTAGCAAGTATTGCTTGGTCTATAAAATATAGGGGGAGTGTTGATCCTAAATGTGTGCACTTTGCATTCCAAAAGCATATCTAAAGTAGTGCACACATCTAGGGGAGCCCGTCTATATTTTGTAGACTGTGAGTTTGCACACCTCGTTGCTGTATCTTTAGTGCAAATCCCATGTAGTCATCAATCCACCAAAAAGGGGGAGATTGTTAGGGCATAATCCTCCCTAAGTGATTTTGGTGATTGATGACAATGTGTTCGCGGACTAATCGTGTGCATTGAGCATTTCAGATTATCAAACATATGGCACAAGACGATTTGAGCCCTCGAAGCCTACTACAGAAGACGGTTTATTTTCCTGTGTTTCTTTTCAGTGGATTTGAGTCGTAGGATAAACCGTACTATCAAGAGGGGTCCTCTTTGGAAAGGTTTGGGTGGAATCATCGCGTACACACTCATATTGCACCCATCTCATCTTTCCGCTTCTTTGGAGTAGTTTCTCTGTTTTGCTGAAGAAGTGGTGGAGAGCTGCAGGCGGTAGTACCGCGGGCGGCAGCTGTAGTACCACTGCTAGTTCCGCTTGTACTACCGCTCACTGCCGTGGTCTCGACTTTTGGTGTCGGGTTCTATGGTAGTACCTTTGGGTCTCTACCGTGCAACCTCGTTAGTCCCTGCAGGACAAGCGGAAGTGGGAGCGGCAGTAGAGGCGGTAGTACCGCCCCTACCACCGCTGCTACTACCGCTCACTACTAGGAAAAAGCCTACTAATGGCGCACCTGTTTTGGCTACTAATGTAGAAGAAGAAGAAGAAGAAGAAGAAGAAGAACTTAGGTAAAATGAAGCTAACCTATGTCATTTTGGAAAAGAAAAAGAATAAGAAGAAACTATAAGCTTATTATGTAAACTTGATCATTTTTTGCTAACATAAGTTATTTTGGAGCTAACCTATAGGAAACTAAGCATATAAGCTCTAAGTTAGCATATTAGAACCAACTTAGGTAAAATGGAGCTAACCTATGTCATTTTGGAAAAGAAGAAGAATAAGAAGAAGACTATAAGCTTATTATGTAAACTTGATCATTTTTTGCTAACATAAGTAATTTAACCTATAGGAAACTAAGCATATAAGCTCTAAGTTAGCATATTAGAGCCAACTTAGGTAAAATGAAGCTAACCTATGTCATTTTGGAAGAATAAGAAGAATAAGAAGAAGACTATAAGCTTATTATGTAAACTTGATCATTTTGTGCTAACATAAGTAATTTTGGAGCTAACCTATAGGAAACTAAGCATATAAGCTCTAAGTTAGCATATTAGAGCCAACTTAGGTAAAATAAAGCTAACCTATGTCATTTTGGAAAAGAAAAAGAATAAGAAGAAGACTATAAGCTTATTATGTAAACTTGATCATTTTTTGCTAACATAAGTTATTTTGGAGCTAACCTATAGGAAACTAAGCATATAAGCTCTAAGTTAGCATATTAGAGCCAACTTAGGTAAAATGAAGCTAACCTATGTCATTTTGGAAGAATAAGAAGAAGACTATAAGCTTATTATGTAAACTTGATCATTTTGTGCTAACATAAGTAATTTTGGAGCTAACCTATAGGAAACTAAGCATATAAGCTCTAAGTTAGCATATTAGAGCCAACTTAGGTAAAATGAAGCTAACCTATGTCATTTTGGAAAAGAAGAAGAATAAGAAGAAGACTATAAGCTTATTATGTAAACTTGATCATTTTGTGCTAACATAAGTTATTTTGGAGCTAACCTATAGGAAACTAAGCATATTAGAGATAACATAGGTAACTAAGTATATATATATATATATATATCATTTTGGAGATCTGACATACCTGACATAGTTCAGTTCTCATTGTTCTTCTCCTTCTCCTTCCTCAGCCTGATGCGCCAAGAGCGGCGAGGCGGTGGAGGCAGCTGTGGGATGTAGTCTTCTACCACAATTGGCGTAGTCATGTCGCCCAGCTATGGGATCGCCGGCGCCACCACCGGTGCGTGGTAATTATCAGGCACCACCACCATCGCGAGGCCACCTTCAGGCAGGACGGGCACGACCATCGCTAGGTCATCCTCAGCCACCACCATCTCTTGCCCATGGTCAGCCACCACCATCTCTTGCCCATGGTCAGCCACCACCATCTCTTGCCCTTGGTCAGCCACCACCAGCGCTAGGTCATCCTCAGCCTGATGCCCATCGTCATCCTGCAGCTCCTCATCCCCACTCTGCTCCTCTTCTCCCCCACTCCAGTCCGGATCATCCTTCTTGTTGTCAAAATCGCTGCTACTTTCGCTAAAGCCAGAATCGCTATTGCTTTTGCTACAGCCATAATCGCTGCTGCTTTGGCTGTAGCCAGTGTCGCTGCTGCTGCTCCCATTGCCAGTCCAAATGCAACAATGACCGTTAACAACCGATGTGAGACAAAGCCAAATGTAGAGGAATAAGAAGAGGCAGAACGCACTGGCATCTTCGTCGTCAGCGTAGCGCATGCGACACATAGTCGCGTTGAAAACCTTCACGATGAGCATTGTGGCGTCATCGTCGTACCTGAAGAGAAGAAAGTACCCGGTCCGCAGGTCATAGGCACTGTAGAACTTCTCCCAGCCACGGCACAGGTACATGTGGCCCTCCTCGATCACCAACTCCACGTCTCACAGCCTGCGAACCCCGCTGCCGGCCTGTCGGAGCTTCACATTATCTAGCGGATCTTCACTCAGCATCTTCATAAAAGTGTCAGGCAGCCTCTGCAATTTGGGACAAGGAGTGATGTAGCAAACAACAGAGTTATCATAATGAGATGGGTGAAGGGGAGATCTCTCGTCTTATATACCTGCCTCGTGGCTGATACAGAAGAAGAAAGTATGATACTGAAGAACTCGAAAGCATCCAACTCGTACTCCGATGAGGCAGAGCGCCGGTGGCTGCTTCCCCCCATGCTTATCCAATCTTGCATGCATTTAAAGTTATTCAATCAGATGCCATATTATTTATTAACATGCTGCCAAGAAGCTTGAACATGCCATTAGTAATGTCTAGCAGCATGGTAGAAAGAAAAGAAGTTAACATCTGAATGTTTCCCATGCTTATTTAATCAAACATTAGTAATGTCTAGCAGCATGGTAGAACGAATTCAGCCCTTATAGGCAGAAAAACAGCAGCAGCAACAAAAACAGAACAACCAGTAGTGCAAGACCAGATCATTTGCACTGTCCAAATGACCAAGACCAATTGGATTTTACCCAGTTAAAGCCACCACAAATGCACAGGTGTACCTATGCATTTGAGCAACTAAAACTAGTTAGAAAATCCAATAGCTAAGCCAATTAGAGTGCCACAAATACAGAGAGCAGCCAAGTTAAATTAACAGCCCAGAACCCTAGCATAAGTTAAATTACACACACACTTAGATAGCCAACATCACCCAAGTTAAATTACACACACACTTAGATAGCCAACAGCACCCACAGGAGCATGTATGCAGCAAGTTCAGTGAGCAAGATGACCACCACAGAGAGCCATCACAAATGACCTAGAGCACAGCAACTGGCAACCCTAGATCAAGATATAGCTATCACAGAGAGCACCAAAATTAATTGATGCTCATCTGGAACATACAGCCAGAACTAGCAGGACTACCAAAGCATCTAAAACATGAACTAGGGCTAGATCATAGAGAGAACAGAGAGAGGAAAGGAGGAGCTCACCAAGAGGGGTTGTAGCCATAGCAGAAACTCAGCCACACCAGTGCCACGGTGTGACTACCAACACAGCCAGAGCTCTGCTGCAGAGGAGGCTCGTACTGGACAACATTATCCACCATTAGCATATATTGCAGACATATACTGGACAACATTAATTTGAGTAAATATTGGATCAACAAGCAGTCATGAATCAAAAAGCAACCACGATCCGAACTCTCTCTCTCTCGGCTGGACAAATCCATGAGTAAAAAAAGTTCCACCTGTAGCATATACACGGGGATCTGAGAGAGGCTCGTACCTTGAGGAGAGAAGAGTGTGCTGCATCTCTGCCGCCGCTGTTAGCCCGCCAAAATCCCACCTAGCCCTCTGCCCCGCTGCAAGAACGCCGACACGCAGCTCCAGATCAAGAGAGGAGGTTCCTCTGCCCCGTCCGTGACTCCCCTATGGTGCTGCAGATCGAGAGAGAGAGAGGAGAGAAGAGTAAGCCGGCGGCGAGAATCGGAAGGAACCGGGGCGGCGGAGCAGATCGAGGGAGGAAGAGACGATGGGAGGCGGCCCTTGGAGACCATGCGGATCGGGGAAGCGCCGCTGGCGGATCAGGCCTGACCTGCTCGATCTGCGGCTCCTCGACCTAGGGTGGGGAGAGAAGCTCGGTGGGGGAGAGGGCGAGGTCGCCGGCGGGGGTAGGGGTGGGGTCGGCGCCGATGTGGGAGCGAGGGAGGGAGGAACAGATGGAGAGGGAGTTTTGGAACAGATCGAGAGGTATATCAATGGCGCACCAGTTAGGGTGCGCCATAACTAGTTTTGTATATATATATATATAATTGTTAGTAGTGGCACACCGTGGTTGTGGTGCGCCATTACTAGTTAGAACTAGTAATGGCGCACTTTGCCAGGATGCGCCATTAGTGTGGAAGACACTAATGGCGCACCAGCACATGGTGCGCCATTAGTATATAGTAGTGGCGCACCACTTGCCTGGTGCGTCATTAGTGTCAATTTCATCTATAGCCCTTTTCCTAGTAGTGGCTCGTCACTCTGTTCTCCCGTCTTTCCTCTTTCTCCTTGGCATACTGTAGGAAGCAGTAGTACCGCTTCCGCAGCGATAGTACCGTTTGTGTGCGGGCTGAGAAGAGCATAACGGTTGGATTTGTTCCCCACTATAAAAGGGGTCTTCTTCCTCAAGAAGTCTTACCTCTTCCTCTCCCAAACTCCATTGTTGCTCCAAAGCAAATTTTCGCCCGATCTCTCTACCTAGCCAATCTAACTTGTTGATTTTCTAGGGATTGGTTGAGAAGGCCCCGATCTACACTTTCACCAAGAGAAATTTGATTCCCCCCCACTAATCCTTTGCGGATATTGTTACTCTTGGGTGTTTGAGCACCCTAGGCGGTTGAGGTCACCTCAAAGGCACATTTCATTGTGGTGAAGTTTCGTGGTGTTGTTTGGAGCCTCCAATTAAGTTGTGCAGATTGCCTCAAGCTTGTTTGTAAATGTTCGGTCGCCACCTTCAAGGACACCACTAATGGAATCACGGCATCTCGCATTGTGTGAGGGTGTGAGGAGAATACGATGGCCCTAGTGGCTTCTTGGGGAGCATTGTGCCTCCACACTGCTCCAATGCAGACGTGCTTCCCTTAAAAGGAAAGAAACTTCGGTAACACATCCTCGTCTCCACCGGCTCCATTTGTGGTTATTTCTTACCTTTACTCTGTGCAAGCTATTATTGTGTTGTATCATTTGCTTGCTTGTGTTGGTTGTATTGTTAGCATCATATAGGTTGCTCACCTAGTTGCATATCTAGACAACCTATTTGTTGATAACCCTAATTTGATAAGAAAACTAAAAATTTGGCAGTTGCCTATTCATCCCCCCTCTAGTCAACCATATCGATCCTTTCACTCGGACTCATTTTGGCTGATTAGCCAAAACTTCCATCGGCTGCGCGAGCCACGTTTCACATGGCCCACCACCCACTGCCCTTATCCTTATCTCCATTTTTTCCATTGCGAGCATCATCTTCTACCTCTCCTTCATCGAGAGCACCCCATCCTCGTCCCTCCAAGGGAGCACCCACCTCGCCTGCCCGCCGCTCTTTGATTTCCATGGCTATGACCATCGGGCCACAACGATGCGACGAGCTCGAACCCCCGACCACAGGGATGATGGAACCACGCGCCCAGCGAGCTAGAGACCGCGGTCGCGGTTTGCTGCAATGGCTTCGTCCACGAGCTACAACCAACAAATATCAGTGCTACAACAAGAACCACCGGATGCTAGAACAGGTCCTCTATTTTGCTGCAACCGGCAAAAGGTGATGCAATGGCGGCAAGATGTCGTGCCGAGATAGCTACAACCAGCAACAAAAGAAGCTTGGACTGGTGGATTTTTTTTGCTCCAATCGATGGGCGTGGTTTGGGGGAGACAGGGGGTGGCACCATGTTTTGTTGCATCCGGCAACCACAAAAGCTACCATCGTTGAGCAGTTTTGCTACAATGGCGACGGGGTGGCAGCACCGATGAGGTCTTTTGCTCGAACTGGCACACATGTTGGCTACTACCAGCAGGAGTTTTCGCTGCGATCAGCAAACCGAGGCGCGAGCTTGTCAATGGGGCGCTGCGACCGGCGCTGGCGCTTCCAGGCTGGTCACCTCGCTCGTTCACGGCAACTGTCAAACAGCGCCGCTGCTCCTTTCTTCAGATGGCGCTAGTCGGATTTGATCTTTGGGGGGAGAAGAAACGACATGGGAAGACATCCGACGGCCACACACAGCATGTATCCAACGCCCGTGCAGTGACCAACTGAAAACTAGGCCTGTTGATCCGCGGCTACCGCTGGCCAATTTCCTATGGGCAGGATACGACCTCTCCCAATGTTCCAAGGTGGCCGCATGAGAGAATTATCATGTACACCTCACTTAGGCCGCGTTCGACACTCCACCGCTCCTTCAAATCCAAGAATCTACGGAGCAGCTGTTAGCTCGCTCCAGGGATTATAACTCCAGCTCCGTCCGCTCCAGGAGCAGAGCGGAGCGAAGGGCCACCGAACGCGCCCTTAATTAAGACTTACCACGTGACACATGTGGTAAGCAATCCAAACTAATTGAAGATTTGATGATTTTTCTTGAAATTGTATTAACAAGATAATTATTTTCTCTCTACTTAGGTGAGGTCCGAAGGCATATCAGGTGATTAGAGCAAATGGTTCAGAGCACTCAAGAGACTTTCTGGAGGGGAGAAAAGAGCATCAGAAGATAAAGAAACAGAAACAACCAGTGCATAGAAGAATAATGCTAGAAGGTTAGTCTTGCAATGCTACAGAATACAGGTAGCTGAGGGCCGGGATTACATGTTCTACGGTGTGATGTGCACAAGCAACAAATAATAGTCGTGTTCAAAGCTTCTTTTTTGAGATAGGTCCCAGAAACATGCCTGTTAGGCAGTCTGGCTTCATTGGTCATAGTCGGCGGCACCGAAGAAGGCGTAGTCTGACTCGCCAGATGTTCCTAGCATAGGGATGTATTCAGATCCTCTCACATGAACACTGAAGCAAGCTGTATAACATATACATGCACAGCGTCAAAGTCAGCAGAAGTATAATTGCATCTGCCCTAATATGGATCCAACAATAACGAACATAAGATGATGATGATGATACCACAAATGCAAATCTAGGTATTCAGAGAAGGTGGATCTAAACTAAATCAGCACACCTACATAGAGAAACACTGCCAGGGGGGAAATCAACAAACACGGAGTGCCTCTAGTGCGATGTGTTTTAAAAACAGAAATACGCCGACAAAAAGTGACAGTAAGATAGGCAGGAGAATAACATCAACAGTATCGAAACAAAAGCAAAAGGATAATTGATGAAGTAGACGGCACAGCACACCTAAGCTATCCCCAGTACTTGTGAACCTGTTGTGCTTGAAATGTAATTCCACAAAATAGAAGCAAACGTCGAAATATTTGAATAAGCTAAATTATCAATTTTCAGCTATGCCAATTTTTTGTGCCAGATAGTTCAGAAAAAGTAAAAACTACAAAAGCTTCTAATCTAATCATTGCGGCAGAGAATCAAACCATTTAAACTAAGTGGATTACAATTATTATTTATAAACAGCGGAAACATCGTGTACTTGTTTGTCCTTCATATTCAATAAATTCAAAGTAAAACAGCTTTTTGGGAAAAGCTACTGTACCCGCAAGGATGTTTGCTTGAATTTAAGGTTGCATTTTGAAGAATTGTAAAAAAAAAATCAACTCTGAACATGTAGGTTCAAGGTTTACATACTTGTGCAAATGTACATTAAAATTTGTTGAGAATTTTTAAAGATGCACGTGTTGGTAAAAATCAACTCTGAACATGTAGGTTCAAGGTCTAAACACAAGCACCCACCTCTGAATGTACAAAATACACACCACCCTTTTTTGTTTAAAAATGTGAAACGTCCGAGTGCAAACCAACACGGGACTTTTCTAGAGGTACTGCAACAGACAACGACCTTTTGACAGACACAATTAAGGTCCCACTGAATGATTCTAGTTGACTAGCACATGGTACAACAAGAAAGTTCAGATGTGAACTTAAATAGCACGATTAAAACCAACCCTAGTTCAGGTTGGGTATACTTAAAAACACTATTAACCAAACAAATATATTACTCATGCTAGTTTGATCCTTGATAAACTTTAACATAATCATGGTGGTTCTTGTTGCATGTGTAGAACAAAATGATTTAAAGATGGGATACCTAGTGTCACCGTAGAAATAAAAGTACAGATAAATAAAGGAACACAAGATCAAACAAAAACATGTGATTTAAGAACGAAAATCACGCTTAATTAACTGCTAAATAATGTCTAAAGCAATAGCAGAATCATTAGTCCTTACAAACAAAGGCAGCAAAGGACTGCCAATTTCACAATATAACTTTGCAACTACCGGACAACACATTTTCAGTTGAGGAGAACCTTCTTAAAAGATAAGCTATTCTAGCAAAAGCAGAAAAAATCCTCTTTTTGTTAGCATATACTGGTGGTAACTGGCAAGTAAGAATCAACATTTAAGATCAGTTGGTGGTCTGGGAACTAAGGTGTGAGTGTGACAAGAGTCAAGGAGAACACACTAAATTATATAGCATTATGTACATGTGAAGATAGTACGCTCCAACCTTTTACCACGGTGTAACTGATATTTAATAATCTACAAATCCAGATTCTTAAGTGTCATATGTAGCTGATTATCTATCATAAATTTACGAACTTTCATGATTAATTTAATCAATAAATAGGTGACTACATTTGCGTAAATATACACCAGTTCATAGACAACATTTCTGCGCCTCTTGGCAACATCTATGGAAGCCGATATTTATATCGCCAATATGGTAGGTCTATTAAGTTTTTTTTTGTCATGATACATGAGTGAGATGCAATGCTGTGATCATGCTAGTATTTTGAGTTTGTATCATGTCTAGTTTATTTTATATGTTGTGCTAATGTTAATCGCTGCTTCTTCTGATTAAATTCACCACTGGAGTGCATAATTTCCTTGCATTTGAGCCCATGGATTGTGCAACAAGGTAAATTAGCTACAGTCAGCAAGCACGTCCAAGCCTAGTGTCAATATCTTTAGTTTTTATCCACTCTAAGCAGTATATAAGGCTAGCACCACATTGGTTGGACCCAAGCAATGGAATAACAAACAAGGGTTGTTTCCACCAAAATTCATGTAATTGTTCAATGGATTAACCCGTACTGAGACGAGTTTTTTCTTCAAACTAAACAATCCATAAATTCTGCTGCAATTTTCCCTCTTTCGCTGGCTATTCCAGTTCTAGTCCTCCCCCAATCGGTGACTCCATCATCACCATATGTCTCCGAACAAAAGGTTTAGATCATTCATGTACTTAGCATACGTTGCACAAATGAAGAATCATCGGAAAGTTCAATACTGTTGGGCATGAAAGAAGTGATACCATTCTCAATTTTCACTACACTTTGAAGCATAACCTCCATTTTCTTCTTCATCTCATTATTGTCATCCATCAGTGGCACAAGAAGGGTCAGTTCCCTATAAATGTCACGTACAAATGCACATATATTTTTAGCATATTCAACTTCCCCATCAGATATACGTCCAATTGCAAGCCTCATTAGCTCTCCTGACAAATCAGCAACCTAAGACATTGGCAGCACAGAAATAGCATTAACTTCCAGCAAGTACAGAAAAGGGAAAATGATCATAAATAATTTATAAATGTATCAGTATATTTACCCCTAAAAGATAGTCAAGCACATTTATCTGCAAGGGCTCAATGGATTCATCACTTAGAGCAAGCAAAGAATCATTAATTTCAGCTAGACCCAATAAAGTGCCAGTCTTGCAAAATCTACAAAATGTTGCGGCCTCAATATATTCTTGTACCTGCAGCATTCATGAAAAACATGTTGGATTTCTGGCAAAACAAATGTAGAAGGACGACATTGATACTAACACCAGGGGTATAGGCTCTTCTGAGCTTCCAGAAGTCGGTTCCTTGTAGTTCTTTTACTAATTTGCCAATGTACTGGTTAACCACAGCAGCAAGGTCATTTTCCGCCTTTGAAAGAACTTCCTCCCTGTTATTTTTGCTGATCCTGGAGAAGAAAAATAGTATAAGAATAAATGTGAACTGTCACACATTGGAAATTGAAGATGATTTGCAGATGTAAGTTTGATCAATTCCAAGAGCCGTTTATAATTTCAGACCTCATGCTACATGATGGACATGATTTTTAAGCTAAAATCCTGCTTCTATCATCACATCTGATTTGGAGGAAACAAATACTTCGAACCACTTAACTCATGCAGAATTCCTGATTGTCTGTGCAACTACCCACTGGCTTGGGTATGTTCGGCAAAAGTCAGCATGACGAGTTTACACTAAGCCAAACATAATTTCATTGTAAAATAAGGCATTTCCACATCCCACATTTTAAACGTCACACAGCATACTAATTCATAAAAGATCAAGGTTAAGAAGTAAGAGTGCTCCAAGTTATTCTGAGAACCGCAATCAGTTTCTTCCTTTTTCAAAAATAAATAGATAAATCATGATACATCTAGCACAACTTTTGATGCTCAGATGAAGCAGGTCATCAGCACTCTGTATCAATTACCTGTGGACCTGAAAGATGACCTTTTTGCTGTTCATTGTCACATCCCGACTTGCTTTCACAAGCCTTTCCCTTTTATCATTCTACAATGATAGAGAACAGTGATAAGATAATATGAAAGCACTGATACTCGGTAATTACCTAATAACCTAAGGGAGTAAAAAAAAAACATCCTACTGTGACAACATGCCTGCTTTCAGTTTGTGAAATGGAAGAACAAATTCTAATGGAAAAAACAGATCTAATGGTGAGTGTTGATTGTGCACATTTAACCCAAGAGGAAAAACTTCTAGAATATAGTTCAGGGAACCCTGAAGAGACAGAATGCTAAAGTAGTAGATAATTTCATGCAATGAACTCAGATACAGAAAATGAAATCTGACAGATGTTGCAGCTTTGCCATGCTATTATAGATATCCACGTGCAAATGTATAATGACAAAGACAAACCTCCGCCTTAATCTGAAAACAAAGATGCTAAGAAGTCTAGCTTCAACCAGGAGAGAGGAACGGAAATATCTTTCCCATCAACTGGGTGTTAGTCCTGAGGTACTGACCATGGGCGTCAGCCGAGCTGGGAGACGTAAAGGCCAGACTGAAAAGGCGTCAAGCGCTGGAGCGTAATTCAAATGGTAGAGTTGGGCTGGTTAGCGTCTGTGTAATGGGCCGTGCGGGCCGGGTGTGAGTTGTAATAGACACGTCTGGATCAGGTACAGGTCAAAGTCAACCTCTCCTGTGATACGTTGGGGAAGGTTCAACAGGAGCAGGCGCATGCCGCGCAGTTTGGGAAGCAGCCGGTCATGGCTGGCAGTGGTGAGAGTTCTTCTCCCACAGCATCTGATGTGTCCGATGGGATCCTTGGGGCAGCACCAGGAGTTGCTGCTCGTCCGCTGCAGTGTTTTCCTCAGGTACATGTCAATTTGCCCGCTGTCGATCATACTGTTCCTCTAGCTACGGATGAACCTGCTGAGAAGCGCTCCTGGATGCCTAAGATGGATTTTCCTCGCTTTGATGGTATGGATGTAAGGATTTGGATCGATAAGTGTGAAGCATTCTTCCAGTTGTATCAATATCCCTGATAATTTCAAAGTTACTTCTGCCTGACTGTATCTGTCAGATAAATCTGCACACTGGTATCAGGCATTCAAAAAGCACAGTGCCTTTCACACTTCGGAGCAGTTTTGTGAGGCTATTTTACAGGAGTTTCATGTGAATATTCATAGAGAGAGGATGAAAGCACTGATGGTACTCAAGCAGTTGGATACAGTGGAAGAGTACAAGGTTCAGTTCCAGCAGTTAGTGTGCAATATAAGGTTGTATGAGCCCACAATTAATGATACTTTTCTGGTTGCTAGATTTGTCATGGGACTGAAGGAAGAGCTGAGATCAGTGGTAGACTCCAACTTCCACCCAATGTTCAGGTGGCATCCATGTATGATACAGTTCAGGAAGGGCTGTTGGCTCAACAGAAATCATACAAGTCTAGTTATCAGAAGAATACATCTACTAGAACTGACACCAGACCAAATTTTGCTCCTGGAGAATTGCGGAAAGCCAAACAGTTAAAGGAATATAGACGTGCTAATGGTCTGCGTTACAGTTGTGGAGAAACATATATGCATGGGCATGCATGCAAGCAGGTTCCTGCTCCTACAGCTCAACTTAAGGCAGCTGAAGTGATTGATCCTCATGAGATAATATGTCTTAGATGCTTTAGTGGACAATTTTCAGGAAGAGTGTGCTACTATCTCTGTGACAGCTTTGTCTGGAGCTTCACATCCTAAAACTATTCAACTCAGGGCTCTCATGGGAAATCAAGTGGTACTGGTGCTCATTGATTCAGGCAGTACACACCTTTGTGGATCAGGCCCTGTTGAGCAGAGTGCCAGTTACTGCAGAAAAACTGACTCAGCCCTTGCAAGTTAAAGTGGCCAATAGAGACTTGGTGGCATACACTGAATTTGTGCCCAACTTAACCTGGTGGATTCAGGGCCATAATTTCACAAGCTCCACGAAAGTGTTACCACTGCCAGGAGATGACATTATTTTAGGGATGCACTAGCTGGAACAGTGGGGTGTAATGCAATGTCATTGGGCTGAGAAGTGGACTCAGTTTGTGTATCAGAGAAAAGAAGTGAAGTTACAAGAGATCTTACCTGCCAAGCAAGAGTCTATCCAAGAAATTTCTATGGACCAGCTGCTGAAACGGGAGAAGGCTAATGACATCTGGGCCACAGCTGTGTTACAACCCATTACTGCTACTCCAGGTGCTCAAGTCCCAACTGAAGTACAGCAAGTGTTGAGCTCGAGCTCCGTGGGTTCGCCAGAAGATTCAGAGCGGTCTGGATCGCCTGTCGCCCTGTCGGGGCAAAGCGGCGCCTCGCCCACCCCTGGTCCCACGGCGGGCCCAGGAACCCCAGCTGCCCAGTCCTCGCTGCCCTCCGGCCCCACTCTTGGGTTTCTGGCGGGAGGGGACACACCGGTTGCCGCCCCATCTGCTCTCACGTACGCGCCCGAGGCCACCCCCCATGTTGGGCCAAGTGGGGATGGGCCACCCGATGCTGAGGCCGCATCTCCACCACTGCTGCAACCGAGGGCCACCGCCGGGGCCCAGGGACTGATCTCAATTCTGCAGCGGCCCGGGGAATCCGTCACGCCCGCGCCTGGCCTCGGGCCTCGATCCCCGGCTTCTGGACGGTTTGCATCGCCGCCTATCACGATGCGTCGATCGCGCTGCCGGGCGACTCTGCAGCAGCAGGCTTGGACGCTCGGCGAGTTCCTCGCCGCAGCCACGAAACACATCAGTGCGTCCTTGCCGACCCCAGGGAAGCGGCCACGCCGCCCTCTCAACTTTGCCCCACGCCGAGGCCGCTCCGCGGCCGTCGCCACACCCGTGGCAGCGCCACCGACGGCAGAAAGGAGGGCTCATGTGCAGATCCTACGCACCCTGGGGATAGTTGGCACCAACCAGAAGATCACTGCCATCGAGATGAAAGCCTACGACGACATGTTCGCAGCGCCAATCCCCCTGTTGGTGCTCAAGGCCATCGCCGCCCTGGTTGATCGGGAGATCCCAGCGTGCATCGTCTCCCCCACGCGCGAGGCCATTGCCTGCGAGAGCTAGGCCCGCCAGCACCCTCCTCGTCGACCCCTTGTCCATGGATCACAGAATAAAGATTGCAGTTTGGAATGTTCGAGGGCTTAACTCGCGCGCCCGGCGTCGTGCCATACGATCTCTGCTGGACACCACCGGCGCCGCCATTGTATGCCTACAAGAAACTAAGATGGCTTTGATCTACTCGCCCATCGTGCTTGACATCCTCGGTTCCGAGTTCGATGACTACGCTTACCTCCCGGCTGTTGGCACGCGAGGCGGCATCCTCATCGCTTGGAAGAGCAGAGTCGTCTCGATCTCCGACCCCCTGCTGACCCAGAACGCGCTCACGGCCAAGGTGACCGTGGCCTCCGGGACACCGTGGTGGCTTACGACGGTCTACGGCCCCCAGGAAGACGCTGATAAGATCCTGTTCCTCCAGGAGCTGCGCGACATACGTGCGGCATGCCCCGGCCCATGGATGCTCTGTGGCGATTTCAACCTCATTCTCCGGGACGAGGACAAAAACATGGGTGGCCTGCACCGACGCATGATGGGAAGGTTTCGCCGCGTCATCAACGACCTCGCCTTAAAGGAGGTCTATCTCAATGGGCGCCGCTTCACGTGGTCGAACGAGCAGTCGCCGCCCACGCTGGTGCACCTGGACCGCGTCCTCTGCACCTCGGATTGGGAAGATGCGCACGGCGAGTGCCACCTCCGATGTCTCGCTTCGGTCGTGTCAGACCACTGTCCATTGCTGCTGGATTGCTCCCCCATGCCGACGGCTCGCAAGCGCTTCCACTTCGAGGACTATTGGCTTCGGCTGGACGGCTTCCACGACACCGTTGCCACGGCCTGGAGCTCGGTGCACGACGACGACCCCTTCCGGAGGCTGGTCAAGCGCCTTCAGGCCACTGCCCACCGCCTATCCAGCTGGAGCACCAAGTCCAGGGGCAACATCCGGGAGAAGCTTGTCATCTCCCGCGAGCTGATCCTATGCTTTGACAAGGCGCGTGAGGACCGGGCACTCTCGCCTCCGGAGGAGTGGCTTCGCAAGCAGCTTAAGGTCACCTACCTGGGCATGGCTTCCATGGAGCGCACGATCGCCAGGCAGCGAGCCCGCATCGCGACTCTCAAGGACGGCGACGCCAACACGAGTTTTTTCCACAGGCAATGCTCCTTCCGACGGCAAAAGAATCGCATTCACAGTCTTGTCGTCGACGGCCAGGTGCTCACCGATCATGAGATGGCCAGCGTGGCGTTCACGCATTTTGATGGCTTGCTGGGCACTGCCGTGGACCAAGAACACACGCTTGATCTCTCCCAACTCATTATACCCAGCGACCTCACATGCATCGACGAGCCCTTCAGCCAGGAGGAGATATGGGAGGCCGTCAAGTGCATGCCGACGCGAAAAGCGCCCGGGCCGGACGGCTTCACCGCGGAATTTCTGCGTGCTTGCTGGAGCATCATACGGCACGACATTTGGAGCGTGTTCGAGCTGTTGTACACGCTGCGCGGGCGCGGGTTTAGCAGGCTCAACCAAGCGCTGCTTACCCTGCTGCCCAAGCGCGCGGACGCTCAGCAGCCCGGAGACTACCGGCCGATCTGCTTGATCCACATAGTGGCCAAGATCTTCGCGAAGGTCCTCTCACTGCGTCTCGCCCCCAAGCTCGACAGCCTCCTCAGCCGCAACCAGAACACGTTCATTGCCGGACGTACTCTTCACGACAACTTCACACTTGTCCGGCAATCCCTCAAGATGCTGCACCAACTTGGCGCGCCCAAGATCATGCTCAAGCTCGACCTCACTCGTGCCTTTGACTCCATATCCTGGCCCTTCCTCTTTGAGGTGTTGCGCCAATATGGGTTTGGGGACCGATTCAGAGAATGGCTGGCCATCCTGCTATCCTCGGCAAGCACTCGGGTCATGCTCAACGGAGACCCCGGCCCGCCGATCTGGCACCGCCGCGGGCTGAGGCAAGGCGACTCCACCTCCCCACAGCTCTTCGTGTTGGCGGTGGACACTCTTGGAAGGCTGATGCGCCACGCCCTACAGTCTGGCATCCTCCAGCAGCTACACCCCCGTCGTGCCATTCCGGTGATCTCTCTCTACGCCGACGATGTGATGCTCTTCTGCCATGCCACTCTTGAGGAGGTATCCGCTGTCAAAGGCATCCTGGACATGTTCGGCACGGCATCGGGGCTACGGGTGAACTACGCCAAGAGCTCGGTCACGATCATACATGGCGACAACTCCGCCGAGGGGGTGGTGGAGCTGCTTGGGTGCCCCGTCGCGACCTTGCCGGTCACCTACCTAGGCATCCCGCTCACCACCCGCCGCCCCTCTGCGGCTCAGCTGCAGCCCCTCGTCGACGCGGTGGCGGGCCGGCTCCCCTCGTGGAAGGCTTGGCTGATGAACAAAGCTGGACGACTTGCGCTTGTCAAGTCGGTACTCAACGCCATACCTATCCACCAACTCCTCGTGCTCGCGCCCCCAAAGAAAACCTTAAAGCAGCTCGAGAAGATCCAGCGCGGGTTCCTATGGGCCGGCCGTGTGGATGCTCTCGGTGGTCACTGCCATGTGAATTGGCGCCGGGTTTGCCGACCACTTGAGTATGGTGGGCTGGGCGTCCGGGGCCTGGAGCGCACTGGACTCTCACTACGGTTCCGCTGGCTATGGCTAGCACGCACGGACACGGACAAAGCATGGCAAGGGCTGGACCTGCAATTCACTTCGGAGGAGCGCGCGCTCTTTTACGCCTCGACGACCATGGCCCTCGGAGATGGAAGGACCGCACTTTTCTGGGCAGATCGCTGGCTTGGCGGCCAGGGCGTCCGTGAGCTCGTGCCCATGCTCTTTCAGTGCATCCCCAAGCAGCGCCGGAAGACGAGAACGGTGGCGGAGGCCATGGCCAACAACCTATGGGCATGTGACATCCAAGGTCTGCTAGGCCTTCTGAGATCGGTCAGTACCTCAAGCTTTGGCACTTGGTGCAGCACATCCAGCTGTCCAACGTGCCGGACAAGCTACTTTGGAGCTGGACCACTAGTGGCACATACACGGCCCAGTCATGCTACCGGGCAACATTCCATGGAGCGAGGGGCTGCCACTCTTGGAAGCTCATTTGGAGGACCTGGGCGCCGCCTAGAGTGAAGTTCTTCCATTGGCTGGCCTGCCAAGACCGCTGCTGGACTGTCGAGCGACTCGCGCGCCGCGGCCTGCAGCATCACCCGCGATGCCTGCTGTGTGACCAGGAACCGGAGACGATCAGACACTTGATGCTCACATGCCCATTCACCAGGCAGACATGGCACGAAGTCCTGTCTTGGCTGCGCTTGCCGGCGCCGACACCCGAGCACGATGATTCGCTTATGGACTGGTGGCTGCGTGCGAAGGAGTTCACACCGCCCACTCTACGCAAGGCGCTGAAATCCGCAGCGCTCTTGGTGCCGTGGATGATCTGGAAGCATAGGAATGCGTGCATTTTTGACCATGTTAGCCCCTCGCTCAATGAGCTTCTAGACACGATCAAGGACGAGGCCCGATGTTGGGCAAAGGCCGGAGCTCAAGGGCTCAGGGTCGTTTTGCCATCATCTTGGGATGTCCACTGAGCCCATGGCGGCTGTGAAAATGCCTCCTAGGAGGATGTAAATTCCCTATCTTTCCAATGCAATGAAACGCAAAAGCTATTTGCGTTTTCTTGAAAAAGTGTTGAAGACTAACAAAGCAGTGTTTATTGATCCCAAGACCCTGCGTCCCCATAGAGAGTTTGACCGTGCCATTCACCTTGTTCCTAATGCCAACCGCCTTATAGATACTTTCCTTTGCGGAAAGATGAAATTGAGAGACAGGTCGCTGAAATGCTTTTTTTTCGAGAAAACGCAAAAAGCCTTTGCGCTTCATTTCATTGAAAAGATGGAAGACCTCCTAGGAGGTGAGTTACATGGTTCTGTGACCGGTCAGTGGACGTCCCAGGTTGTGGGCAGAACAACCCGCGGCCCCTGGGCGCCTGCTTTTGCCCAACACCGGGCCTCCTCTTTGATCCTATCCACTAGTGTTTCGATAGATGGTGAAGCATTGTCGAAAACGCATGCATTCCTGTGCTTCCATATCATCCAGGGGACGAGCAATGTGATGGACTTGAGGGCCTTGCGATGTGCCGGTGGTGTGGCCACCCTTGCGCGCAGCCACCACTCCATGAAATTGGGTTCTTGATGGGGCGGCTGGGCCGGCAACCGAAGCCGGTCAAGGATGGTATGCCATGTCTGGCGAGCAAAGCGACAGGCCAGGAGCAGGTGTTGTAGTGATTCCACGGCCTGGTCGCAAAGGAGGCATCTGGGGTGATGATCCAGCCCGCGCCTGGCGAGCCTTTCGGCTGTCCAGCAGCGATCCTGGGCTGCCAACCAGTGAAAGAACTTTACCCTTGGTGGATCCCAACTTTTCCATATCAACTTCCATGAGGGGCATCGTGTAGAACCCTGGAAGCTGGCCGCATAGCAAGATTGCGCCGAGTAGCATCCGTTGGCCGTCCACCTCCAGAGCAAGCGGTCCGGCTCGTTCGAGAGAGTGATGTGGCTCACGGCTTGCCAAAGGAGCAAGTATTGGCCGATCTCGTGCAGCCCCAGCGTCCCCTGTATATCGCGCGCCCAGGTGTTGTTGGCGAGTCCATCAGCGACCGTCCTTGATTTGTGTCGCTGTTTGGGGATGCATTGGTAGAGCAGTGGGGTGAGATCAAGGACGGACTGCCCATTGACCCAGCGATCCTCCCAGAACAACGTGGTGAGACCATTGCCGATGCTCATAGTGGTGGAGGCGAAGAACATCGCTCGCTCCTCATGTGTGAACTGTAGGTCAAGACCTTGCCAAGCGCGGTCAAGGTCCACGCGGGCGAGCCACATCCATCGCATGCGCGACGCAAGTCCAGCGCGCTCCAGGTCGCGGACCCCTAACCCGCCGTACTCAATGGGTCTGCACACATGGCGCCAATTGACGTGGCAGTGGCCGCCATTGGCGATGGCGCGTCCAGCCCAAAGGAAACCCCTCAGGATGTTCTCTAGCTGCTTCAGCGTTTTCTTGGGCGAGGAGAACGCAAGCAACTGGTGTACGGGGATCGCGCATAGGACAGACTTGACCAGGGCGAGCCGCCCCGCCTTGTTCATGAGCCACGCCTTCCAAGTCGGAGGTCTGGCAGCCACCGAGTCGACGAGGGGGTGTAGCTGGGTGGCAGTGGGCCGGCGTGTCGTCAGCGGGATGCCGAGGTAAGTTATGGGGAGCTGCGCTACCGAACACCCGAGCTGAGCGGTCGCCTCATCGGCCAGCAGGTCGCCATGCAGGGTAGTGGCCGAGCTCTTGGTGTAGTTGACCATTAGCCCGCTCGCCTTGCCGAATAGGGCTAGGATTCCCTTGACGACGGCAACATCCTCCGGCGTGGCGTGGCAGAAAAGCATCACATCATCCGCGTAGAGAGAGATCGCCCTGTCGTAGGCCACCTCGGTGCCATATTGGGGGGCTGGGTTCTCCATTCAGCAGGACGCGAGTGCTCGTCGTCGAAAGCAGGATCGCAAGCCACTCCAGAAATCTGTCTCCGAACCCATATTGTCGCCAAGACCTCAAAGAGGAATGGCCAAGATATGGAGTCGAAGGCGCGCGTTAAGTCGAGCTTCAGCATGATCCGTGGGGCCCCGAGCTGATGTAGCATCCGTAGGGATTGCTTGATGAGGACGAAGTTGTCGTCAAGGCTCCGGCCCTGGATGAATGCGTTTTGGTTCCGGCTGACTAGGGCATCCGGCCTGGAAGCGAGGCGCAGCAAGAGGACCTTGGCGAAGATTTTGGCCACAAGATGTATCAAGCAAATCGGTCAGTAGTCGCTTAGCTGCTGGGCGTCAGCTCGCTTGGGGAGCAAGGTCACCAAGGCTTGGTTCAGCTTGTGGAAGCCGCGTCCTCTCATCTCGAACAGCTGCCGGAAGACGTCCATGAAGTCTTGTCGCACGATGGTCCAGCAGGCCCGCATGAATTCAGCGGTGAACCCATCAGGCCCTGGCGCCTTGCGGGCGGGGAGGTGTTTGATCGCCTCCCAAACCTCCTCCATGGTGAATGGCGCATCCAGGCTAGAAAGGTCGCGTGGCTCGATGAGCTGATCCAGCTCTAGCGTGAGTTCCCGGTCAGCAGTCGAGCCAAGGATCCTGTCGAAGTGCTCGAATGCAGCCCGCACCATCATGTCCTGGTCGGTGAGTACGTGCCCATCCACGGCAAGGTTGTATATTCGATTCTTCTGTCGGCGGAAGGAGCATTGCTGATGGAAGAAACCGGCATTGGTGTCGCCCTCCTTGAGCATGGCAATGCGCGCGCTGTCTGGCAATAGTGCACTCCATGGACGCAAGGCCGAGGTATGTGATCTTTAGGTGCTTCCTCAGCCAGTCTTCTGGCGGGGATACAGCACGGTCCTCCTAAGCCTTGTCGAAGCGTGATATGAGCTCGCGAGAGATGGCCATTCGGTCGCGAATGTTGCCGGTCGACTTGGCGCTCCAGCTGGTGAGTCGACGGGCTGTGGCTTGGAGGCGAAGCATCAGGCGATGGAAGGGATCCGGGTCATAAGCCGAGCCCCAAGCCGCAGCCACCGTGTCATGGAATCCATCGAGCCTAAGCCAGAAATCCTCAAAATGGAAACGCATGTGCGACGCGGGCATGGGTGCGCAATCCAACAACAATGGGCAATGGTCCGAGACGACGGACGCAAGGCAGCGGAGATGGCACTCGTCGTGTGCGTCTTCCCAGTCCGAGATGCAGAGCACGCGGTCCAGATGCACCAGGGTAGGCGGGGACTGCTCGTTGGACCATGTAAAGCGGCACCCGTTGAGGTAGATTTCCTTCAAAGCGAGGTCGTTGACAAGGCGGCGAAACCTGCCCATCATTCGCCTGTTCAGGTTACCATTGCTCTTGTCCTCAGGGCTACTGTCGGCGTCCTGGGAACGGGGGTACCCAGACTTGCCTGCCTGCAGCCCACGGCGTGGCTCCACCAGCGGCCTGGTATGGCCCATCATTTGCAACAACAACTCAAGACCCTCGCAAGGGGCCAAGCCTCGCGAGGCGGACGACGCCAAGACCTCCCTGGGGGCAGCCTCACTAGGCTGGCTCCCGAGGAGCGGGGATATCTATGCAAGGGGCACCTCGCGAGGTTCACGTGACGTGAGCCATGACGACCAAGGCCAGGCAGGCGCCAGCGGGCGCAGTGTACCAGTTTCCTCTTTGGTGCTAAAGAGGCAGGCGCAGGCGAGGAGTCCCGAGGCATCAGGCAAAGGTTTCCATATCGACGCAACGAGACCAAGGCCAGCAGGACGGCGGGACGAAAGTCACCGCGGAGCCCACAGCAGCGTCACCACCAGAGCCTTTGGCAGGCGAAGACCGCCTTTTGTCAGGATAGCTTGTACTAGTTGTCCCCCTTCAAACTTGGCCGTCGTTGGATCCCTTCCCGCCTAACATTTGGGAAGAGGACCAGGGCCTCTATAAATAGGGCTAGCCACCACCGTAGCAACGGACGGATCATTCAGACCATCCTCACACATACCAGCTCATCAAGCTCAAGAACACCTCTCCTCAGGAGGCAGTTCGTCCATTGTACTAGTTCATCCCTAGCCCTCAAGGCAATCCACCACCACACTGGAGTAGAGTATTACACCACAACGGTGGCCTTGACCAGTATAAACCTCTGTGTCTCGTGTTCCTTGGGTTCGTCGAGCTAGGCCGTGGGATTGTCAAGCGAGCGAACTAGAGAGGAGGAATATTTCGTGCGCACCCCTGTGTTTGAACCTCAAGGGTTAGCCGAAACCCACGATCCGACAGCGGAGGATAAGGTTGAAGTCGCCGCACGGCATCCATGGCCCTGGGTAGGCCGTGCGGATCTCCCGCAGCTCTTGCAGGAACGCGATTTTGTCCGTGTCGTCCTGAGGTCCATACACGACCGATAGCCACCAGGGCGTGCCCGTGGGCATGGTCACCGTGGCAGTAAGGGCATTCGTGGTGAACAGAGGGTTCGTGATAGACACAACCCTGCTCTTCCTTGCCAAAAGAATGCCATCTCTTGTGCCATTCGCCGGGAGATATGTGTAATCGTCGAATTTCGAGCCAAGTGTGTCGAGCACGACAGACGAGCAGAGCAATTCCATCTTTGTTTCCTGCAGACATACAATGGAAGCAGCAGTGGTGTCCAACAGCGAGCGGGCGGCAAAGCGCCGAGCACGTGCGTTCAGGCCACGCACATTCCACGCCGCTATCTTAAGGCCGTGATCCATGAACACCGGATCGACGGGCAAGATGATGTGCCTCTCCTAGGCTTCACATGCAACCTCGATGCGTGCCGGCGTGGTCGGCAGGTTGGTCAGGCACTCCGGGATCTCTCGATCGACCAGGGCGGCAATGGCCTTGAGTACAGCGAGTGGGATGGGCGTCGCAAACATGCCCTCGTAGGTTTGCATCTCGACAGATGTGATCTTCTGGTTTGTCCCGATGATCCCCAGGGTGCGCAAGATCTGCACGTGCGCGCGTCTTTCGGCCGCTGGGGGCGCCGCCGTCGGAAGGAAGTGGCCGCAGAGCGGCCACGGCGGGGGGCAAAGTTCAGGGGCCTACGCGGCCTCCTCCCGGGCGTAGGCAAGGCCGCGGTGATGTGCTTGGTTGCCGCGGCCAGGAATTCTCCCAGCTGGTCTAATAACACCTAGTTTAAGCCCTTTTGCCTCTCCTGTTCTATTGGTGAAGAAGAAGGATGGCACTTGGAGATTTTGTGTGGACTACAGAAAACTCAATTCTCTAACTATCAAAAGCAGATTTCCTATGCCAGTGATTGATGAGTTACTGGATGAATTATGAGGCACTAAGTGGTTTTCTAAGTTGGATCTTAGGTCAGGATATCATCAGATCAGAATGACAGAAGCAGATGAATTCAAAAACAGCACTTAAAACACATAATGGACAGCATCAGTTTAAAGTCATGCCTTTTGCCCGTGATTGATGAGTTACTGGATGAATTATGAGGCACTAAGTGGTTTTCTAAGTTGGATCTTAGGTCAGGATATCATCAGATCAGAATGACAGAAGCAGATGAATTCAAAACAGCACTTAAAACACAAATGGACAGCATCAGTTTAAAGTCATGCCTTTTGGGTTGTTTACTGCCCCAGCAACTTGCCAATGCTTTATGAATTTCATATTTGCAGGTCCCAACAGGAAGTATGTTTTGGTCTTCATGGATGATATATTAGTATACAGTGAAACTCTAGAAGAGCATTTGAAACATCTGCAATCAGTGTTTGATAAACTACAAGAGCATAAGCTGTTTGTGAAGGAAAGTAAATGCTCTTTTGCTCAACAGAGCATGGAGTATTTGGGCCACATTATTTCAGATGCTGGAGTTACTACTGATCCAACAAAGACTGCTGCCATGGTGGACTGGCCCACTCCCACAAGTGTCACTGAGTTAAGGGAATATTTAGGGCTCACTGGATATTACAGGATTTTTTTCCAGAATTATGGGTTACTGGCTAAACCACTGACAGCTCTTCTCAAGAAACAGGCCTTCCAGTGGATGGACACAGCCCAGAGAGTTTTTCAATTGTTGAAACAAGCAATGGCTACTAGTCCAGTTCTGGCATTACCAGATTTCAACAAATCCTTTACTGTGGAAACAGATGCTTGCAATACTGGTATTAGGGCTTGTGCTTACACAAGAGGGCCATCCCATAGCTTATTACCACAAGGCCTTGGGGGTTAACAGCCAAAAGGTTTCCATATATGAGAAGCAATTTCTAGCTATAATGATGGCCATTGACAGGAGGAGATCTTATCTGTATAGAGCTCCTTTTGTGATTAAAACTGATAACCAGAGTCTTTGCCACTTGGGAGATCAAAATTTGACTTCTGATTTGCAAAGGAAGGCTATGACAAAACTGGTTGGCTTACAGTTCTCTATACAGTACAAGAAAAGAGTGGAGAACACAGCAGCTGATGCTCTTTCCAGGGCGGCACGTTTGTTTTCAGTCCAGGCAATGTCCACTAGTAAACCTGTCTGGGCGCAAGAAATTTTGAATTCTTACACAGTAGATCCTGCTGCTCAAGTACTGCTTCAGAAATTGGCTTTGGATGCTAATCCCTGGATAACAGTTGCAAGAGGGGCTGATTAAACATGAGGATAAAATCTGAGTGGGGGCAAATGCTGGGCTTCAAACCAAGTTAATCCAGGCTTTTCATTCCACTACTATAGGGGGGGGGGCATTCAGGCATGCTACCAACATATCATAGAGTGAAACAACTGTTCAGCTGGTCTGGTCTGAAGAAAGATGTGGAAAACTTTGTGAAGCAGTGTAGCATTTGTCAACAAGCAAAGCATGAATTATGCAAAGTGCCAGGTCAGTTACAACCACTTTCTATACCTGATGGTCCTTGGCAAGCTACAAGTATGGATTTCATTGAGTTCTTGCCTAAATCAGAAGGATTTAATGCTATTTTAGTAGTGGTGAATCGTTTTTACTGAAGTCACTCATTTCTTGCGTCTGAAACACCTGTTCACTGCAGCTTCAGTGGCTAAAGTTTTTCTGAATAACATAGTCAAACTGCATGGTCTGCTTCAGTTCATCGTATCTGATTGTGACAAGATCTTCACCAGTGCTTTTTGGAAGGAACTGTTCAGAGTATGGGGCACTGAACTGCAAATGAGCACAACTTATCATCCTCAAACGGATGGACAAACTGAGAGAGTAAATCAATGTCTGAAGATGTATTTGCGTTGTGCAGTACCCGATTCACCAGCTAAGTGGGCCTCCTGGTTACCTCAGGCAGAACTTTGGTATAATACCACGCACCATTCTTCTCTGGGCTGTACTCCTTACAAAGCATTATATGGACATGACCCTAATGTGGACAAGTTGCATCGTCAGACAGTTTCGCTGAATGCTGATGTTCAGGCTTGGCTGTCATCCCATACTCAACACACAGCAGTTTTAAAGGAGCATTTGGCCAGGGCGCAGTGCAAATACAAGGGGAAATGGTATATTTGTGCCTGCAGTCAGTGGTAAATCGTCCCTGTCCTAAGCTGGCTATGAAGTTCTTTGGGACATTTAAGATCCTGTCGAAGATTAGTCAAGCTGCATACAAGTTGGAGCTACCCAGGGGCAGAGCACATACCTGACCACACTCCCGTTTTTGCTACACTGCCAGGGCCATTGGAACTATCTGTTCCTGGCCTCGCACCAGAAGAAATTTTGGATCGTCGTCTGGTGAAGAAGGGTAACGCGGCACACCAGCAGATTCTGGTGAAATGGACAACCATGCCCGCCTTAGCAGCCACTTGGGAGGATTACCACGTTCTCAAGGCGTGTTATCCAGAGGCACCAACTTGGGGGCAAGCTGGATCTTCAGGGGGGGGGGGGGGGGGGGGGGGGGGGGGTACTGTCAGTCCTGAGGTACTGACCATGGGCGTCAGCCAAGCTGGGAGACGGTAAAGGCAAGACAGAGAAGGCGTCAAGCCCTGGTGCGTAATTCAAATGGCGGAGTTGGGCTGGCTAGCGTCTGTGTAATGGACCGTGTGTGCAGGGTGTGAGTTGTAATGGACCTTGCACTATATAAGCAACGGTCAAGTCTCGGCATCGAAGAAATGAAATGACTCTGAACCTCTCATTCTATCTTCTTCTAGCTGCCTACCTCGTCTCTCCCCCTTCCCAAATCCGAATCCGCGCCGTAGTTGATCAATGTCGATCGCCGGCGAACCTTGCTGCGGCTAGGACGTGACACTGGGTCAAGACTGAGCATCGCCTACATCACACATTAGTGTAGTAGTTTTCTCGTAAAATATCAGGTTGGTTCAGGTTGAGCACAAATGATCTTGGCACTTGTTGAGTGTTCGGCTTGTTGTGCATTTTGCTGATATCTCTCTAACGTGAGTGACCTTGTAACTTGTTATCGAAGTGAGCGCCCATTGCCTGATTAGGGATCAGCACTAGGCAGATACAGCACAAGTTTCCTTGTAATTTCTCCGAACACCTAGCACGCATGAGAAGATCTTGGCAAGAGAGAAAAAGACGCGCGCTGACCTACACATAAAGCTCTAGACTACCCCTCTTCGAGCGCACTACACAGCAGAAAATAATCCCGGGCAGCGAAAGCATCACGCCCAGCCGCCACGTCAAACAGCGGCTTGATCCAGGGAGGGAGCGAAGCCAAGAGAAACGGTTAGCGCCTGCGCGTACATACCAGCGCGTTGAGGTACTCGGCGTGGCCCGTGAACTCGGCCTTCATCGCGGAGCACCCCGCCGAGGCCGGAGAAGCCGCCGCGTCCGTGGCCATTGTCCTGGACCTCTTGGTGGCCGGGCCGGCAGGAGACGCTGGAGAGAGCAGCAGACAGTGAGAACGCGGAGAGGGAGCGAGAGTGGGGATGAGGAGGGAGGGGGATTACGCGAAGAAGTAGTGGTGGGGCGAAGGGTTTTGCAGCCGGGTTGGGGCGCCGCCATGGTGGAGGGGAGAGGAGGCCGAAGCGAGGAGGGGAGGCCGCGCAGGTGGACGAGGCGGTGGCAGACGCGTAGGGGCACCATCTGGCTGGCCCGTCCCACGGTTTCGGCGCGGCTCTTCCGTGGCTGCCTCTTTTCATGTGTCTAGACCATTTTTTTTTACACACGACGTACGTTCATCCGGCCAACCAACATGTGGTTGTGGTTAAAAATAAAATCAAAAGGACAGCCAAAATGAGAGGGTTTTTCCCCTAGGTCTCGCGACTAGAGTTTTCCAGTCCTCCGGTAGCGCCGCCCGTGAGTTCCCCATCGCTGACGGGTTGATCCCGCAAGTCAGATTTTCTCCTTCCCCCGCATGTCTCCTGACCCCCTCAAGGTTGTCCCTGGGAGAGTCGGGTACGCGGAGTGGGGCTTTGGTTTTCAAACGCCGTCCACGGACCACCATGGCGGAGACTGGTTCGAGTAGTAGATCAAGAGATCGGAGGTCAGAGAAAGCAGCGAAGCTCCTGGAGAGGCTGAATCTTCAGGATGAGGAAATAGATGATCTAATGTGGGAAGATGACATTGATGTTGAAGAAATCAAGCCAAAGTGGCTAGCCCTAGGTCGGCTATTGACAACAAAAAGCTTTAGCCACTGCGCGTTAATTGCGGATATGAAAATAGCCTGGAACCCAGCGCTGCATGTGGTTTGGAGGAGGTGTTGACACCAGATTTTGGCACGGCCAAGAACTTAATTAAGATGGCCTCAAATAGAGAAGCGCTCAAAGTGAGAAAGTTCCATATCGTCAAAAGGTAAAACTTTCATATTTGGGCCATAGTCATCCGGTCTCATCTCTAAGGCCGAAGTTGTGTTCGAAGTACTCAGATTTTGTATTCAGAACACTATTCGGCTGATTATGCCCCCAAGATGGCCTCATATGGGAAAAGTTTCTACAAGAATTGTCTTCGTCTCGTCGAAACGATCGATTTTGATATAAGAAACGTCTAAATTGGAGTTCGTATGCAAAAGTTATAGCCAAAACGGTGTGCTGCAAAAGTCTGCCCCGGAAGTTCCGGGCAAAACTTCCGGGGAGGTTCCGGGCTAAACAGAAACTTTGCACGCGGTGCGCCCCGAAAACTGGAATTTTAACATTATTTGCAGATTTACGGGGCCGATTTCGACATCAAGATGACCTCGGATGAAAAAGTGATCAACTAAGGAATTTTTCTCCATTGCAAGATCTACAACTTCGCTTTTGGGACCGTCGCGATCCGAAGCCATATGCGACCTGCAGGAGCTGTGCAAGAGGGCTACTTTATGTAATTTTAGCCCGGAAGTTCCGGCCCTCGTGGTCCGAGTTAGGTTATCTTTTGATGTTTTGGACGGGATTTGAGTCCTTTTCTTGTACGGAAAGTCCAGCCGCCTCATATATATGTAAGAGGTGACGACCGATTGAATAACAACACACAATCGCAAAACACATCTACTTTTTACCTTAGTTTTACATCCCTCCTTTGTTCTTTCTTTCTCGTTTTTCGTGTTGAAGGGCAGCGATCCTCGAGGCTCTAGGGGCGGGCGAACCGGCCTAGGGCAGCCCATAGCCGCCGCACGTCCAGACGGGGTCCCTCCCGGGCGCGTGGGGTTTCGGGTCTTGAAAAGCACCCGCCGAATTGCTTGCGTACCGCGCTTCCGGACGGGTCTCCTTTGGCGTGAGCTGCGGTGCATCACCCTCGGCGTTGGAGGTACACGGTGACGTGTTCGTGTGAGAACACACTTTTTGGCGACTCCGCTGGGGACGAAAGATCAAGAATCATCATCAACCATGTCTAATCTCCCCAAGCCCTCAGAAGTTGACGCCGATAACATCATTAAGCCCGGTCTTGATGAACTATTGGATGAGCATCGCCAAGCCTACGAAGCACGCAAGAAGCAGCGTGAAGAGGTTTTTGAGGCGCTCAAGAAGAAGCGCGAGGAGGAGGATTTGGAAGCGTTTCTTTCAAGTTTCAAGAAGGACCGTCAAGGCAACATCACTCCGGCCGAAAATGTCAATTTTCCTTCCCTCATCGACGAACAAGATGTGATCACTGTGAGTAAAGTTTTTTCTCCAGAGCAAGTGGCTGTGATTGAAAGTCTTGTTAGTAAGGGTAATGTGATGGCATACAATTCTTTTGTGGCTAGTGCTAATGCTCAGAAAAATATGCCTCCATCATCTAATGGTACTGTCGGTATATCCGAAAACCCTAATACAATTTTACCTATTTCATCGGCACCACCTATGCAACAACAATATAATATGCCGTTGAATTTTTACCCTACACAAACCAACCAGCTTGTGGCTACACCTACATACCCTAATCCTATTATGAGTGTGCCCAATTCGGCGTCAACGCCGAATCACTTTGTCACACCACCCATAGGCGCAAGCATGTTTGGTCTTCCGCCGAATTATGGTTTGGCGCCCATCTCACAAGTTGCACCAATAGCTAGTACTCAGGTTGCTCCTATGTCATTGACACAAACATCTTCATCTACCTCGGATCCAATTTTAGCTAAATTAAGGGAGGATTTGCATAAGATGTTTCTAGAAACTTTCGGAAACGAGCCGAAAGTAAAGAGTCGTGTGTACCAAAAGCCTTATCCTGAACACTTCGATGCAATTTCTTACCCTCAAGGTTATAAGGTTCCTGATTTTGTTAAATTTAGTGGTGAGGGTACGAAAACGACTTGGGAACATGTGAGTCAGTATCTAGCACAGTTGGGTGAAGCGGGTTCCATAGAAGAGTTGAAAGTGCATTTATTTCCCCTGTCTTTAACTGGCACCGCATTTTCATGGTTTGCTGCTTTACCACATGGTTCAATTCTCTTATGGTCGCAATTAGAGCAAAAGTTTCATGATCACTTTTATAGCGGCGATAATGAGCTTAAGTTGTCACATCTTACATCGGTTAGGCAAAAACATGATGAACCGGTCACCGATTATGTCAAGAGATTTAGATATATAAAAAACCGATGTTATAGCTTAGTGATAACTGAGAGAGACTTGGCGGATCTTGTTCTTAATGGTTTGAAAACTCACATTAAAGAGAGGTTAGAAAGTTATGAGTTTTTGAGCATTAATCAAGTCTTACAAAAAGCTTTGGCCCAAGAGAGTCGAAGTAAAGAGGTCCATAGGTCAACAACCGATCATCCTAGAATGCATATGATTGAACACAATGATGATAATTCGGACGATGAGGTTGATGTCTATACTACTGAATTTGTTTGGTCCTCAAAGGCCAAACCCTATATGTGCAATGCTCTTAAGCCGATTCGCAAGAATCGTGATGAGGAGATGAGGTTTACTTTTGATATATCAAAGTGTGATAAAATATTTGATGCTCTCTTGCAAGATAAGATGATTAGAATATCACACACCATACCGCCGTTTGAAGAGCTGAAACGGCGTGCTTATTGCAAGTACCATAATTCATTTTCTCATGCTACTAACGATTGCAATGTTTTTCGACGACAGATACAATCGGCCATTAATGACGGACGATTGAATTTTGCTGAGATGCAAGTTGATAAGCAGCCCTTCCCCATAAACACCATAGACTTGGAAGGGAAGAAAATGTTAATTCGGCCTAACATAGCCGAATCCGCTAATAAAGATAATGTTGTTATTGGTGAACCCAGAAATAGCAAGGAGGGCGACAAGGTCTTGGGAAGAAAGATTGTGCTTGAGAAGAAACCCGATGGTAAGGAAGTATTGAAGATCACTATAAAAAATGCTACACTCGGGGGGCAACCACAAGTACAAGAGGATGCTCATGTTAAATTGATAAAGCCCAAGAATTCAGAAGTTGGCAAGTGGAAAAAGAATGAAACTAAGAACAAGAGAATCAAGCCAACTTTTAATATGTTGCTATCCAAATATGCAAGTCAAGCGGACGGTTCTAGCTCTAATCGGCCATCACATTCAAAGCGTTCAAGATTGCCTCCAGAGCAAGAGTTTTGACGATATGCAAGGCCATATGGGTCATGGGCACCGACACCATGGATGTCACAACCCTCCTATGCGCCATATTACATGAGAGGCTTCAGTGGAGGATGGGGGCAGCCCCCAATGGCTCCTTATGCTTTCCATATGGGGTGGGCAGCACCTAGAAGGCCTGCTCGCGAGAGGCTTTATTATCCCACACAAGGCTGTTTGAGCTATGGTGCTAATCGGCCAACAAAAATTTCTCCAAGTAAGGCCAATAAAAAAGTGTGGCGTGTTAAGTCATCTAATGCGGAAATTTCAGAATGCGACAAGCAAAAGGAGATCGAAAAGCCGGTTGTTGGTAATCTGGCTACTTCTAATGGTGATATTGTTATTGTTCAGCAGGGTTCCATGGTTAGTGATCATGAGGCGAGCACAAGCAAGGCCAAACCAAGGGATCCCAAATATACTCAACCTAAGTGGTGTCCTCCCGGTTTAACCAAGACCATGAAAAGGAGATTACAACGCATGAGGAACCACGAGAAAGTAGAGCACAAAGAGGAGAGGCAAAAGGGACGAAAGTGAAATCCGGCCCATGGCACTCACAAAACAAGTGTGGAGGCCTAAACAAAAACAAAACACAGATGCTTCTACATTAGCTGCAGCAACACCTTCACCACCAAAATAGGATGATGCGACCCCTATTACATCGTCCACACCACCTGAAAAATCCCCTTCAATTGAGGAAACTTTGAGCCCAATATACACATTGGGGGATGAAGATGAGATGGTGGATTACGACTCTACGCCGGTTCAGGAAGGTATGGATATTAATATGGTGTATTACTTACATGTCGAGTTTCGTGCTATAGGTGAAGAAGGGGAGGTGGCTCAACTGGATTTTGGTCCAAAGAACGCTATCTTCGAGAAGCCAAAAGAACCGGTGAAACACTTGAAGCCATTGTACCTCAAAGGTCATATTAACGAATCGCCGGTTGCTAGGATGCTCGTTGATGGTGGTGCTGTGGTAAATCTTATGCCCTACTCGGTCTTCAAGAAGTTGGGATTAGATAATGATGCATTGATGAAGACCAATATGGTACTTAATGGATTTGAGGGTAAAGAAAAGACAGAAGCCAAAGGTGTGATGTGCATGGAACTCACCGTGGGAAGAAAAACTTTGGCCACCACATTCTTCATCGCCGAGGTGCAAGGTAACTATAATTTTATATTAGGCCGCGATTGGGTTCATGCTAACCAATGTGTGCCATCTACCATGCATCAATTCTTAATACAGTGGGTCGATGATGAGGTAGAAGTCATTCACGCGGATAATTCGGCTTGTGTTGCTTTGGCCGATGCATCGGTGGATTGGAATCATCCGGATGTTACTTGCTTAACAGGGTGTGACCTCTCAGAGTTTGATTTCCTTAGTGCTACGAGGAACGGGTTCATTCCCATCTCTTTAAAGCCGATTGGTGGTAATCGGTTCCAGGGTATAATGTAAACAATAAGTTAAACATGGCCGATATAGAAATTATCGCCCTAAGCACATAAAATGGCCGATTGAGTGTTGACATCGTCCTTAGGAAAAGCATCGTGCAAGTTATTTTTCGGCACACAAGTTTGCCGAAAAACAGGGGGGCATGTGTTGACACCAGATTTTGGCACGGCCAAAAACTTAATTAAGATGGCCTCAAATGGAGAAGTGCTCAAAGTGATAAAGTTCCGTATCATCAAAAGGAAAAACTTTGATATTTGGGCCATAGTCATCCGGTCTCATCTCTAAGGCCGAAGTTGTGTTCGAAGTACTCAGATTTTGTATTCAGAACACTATTCGGCTGATTATGCCCCCAAGATGGCCTCATATGGGAAAAGTTTCTACATCAGTTGTCTTCGTCTCGTCGAAACGATCGATTTTGATATAAGAAACGTCTAAATCGGAGTTCGTATGCAAAAGTTATAGCCAAAACGGTGTGCTGCAAAAGTCTGCTCCGGAAGTTCCGGGCCAAACTTCCGGGGAGGTTCCGGGCTAAACAGAAACTTTGCACGCGGTGCGTCCCGAAAACTGGAATTTTAACATTATTTGCAGATTTGCGGGGCTGATTTCGACATCAAGATGACCTCAGATGAAAAAGTGATCAACTAAGGAATTTTTCTCCATTGCAAGATCTACAACTTTGCTTTTGGGACCGTCGCGATCCGAAGCCATATGCGACTTGCAGGAGCTGTGCAAGAGGGCTATTTGATGTAATTTTAGCCCGGAAGTTCCGGGCTGACCGGAAGTTCCGGCCCTCGTGGTCCGAGTTAGGTTATCTTTTGATGTTTTGGACGGGATTTGAGTCCTTTCCTTGTACGGAAAGTCCAGCCGCCTCATATATATGTAAGAGGTGACGGCCGATTTGAGTCCTTTTCTTGTCCGGATTATTTGATATGGGCCGGACTGATGGGTCGTGAAGATAAAAGCAGAGGACTTTCCCTCGTGTGTGACGCCCCGAGACCATTGCACCAGGTGTCTTCCAGTTATTCGCTGTTGTTGCCTTGTCTTTCGCTTGCGTGTTGCATCTTGTCATGTCGTCATGTGCATTGCATCATCATGTTTTCAAAACTTGCATCCGCCCGGGTTCCCCAGTTCTACCTGTTGTCTGTTCTGAACCCAACCACACTCGCACACGCCCGCGCATGTCCGAAATATTATTTTATAAGTGGCCGGGAAATGTTCTCGGAATGGGATGAAAGTTGACATGCGGTCTTGTTATGTTGTAGGTAGGCCACCTGCCAAGTTTCATCACATTCGGAGTCCGTTTGATGCTCCAACGGATAACTATAGCGGCATTATAGCCGGTTAAACGTCGGATGTTTTCGGCCTCCAAAAACTGTTGCCGGGCTTTCCCTCTCTTTCCTCCCTAGACCATCTACACAGTCCACTACCAACCGCCAGGCCACCTAACCCCTCCTTGCACAGTGCATCGACCCCTCACGCGCGTTCGAAAACTTCCCCGAATCTGACCGGACAGTCGTTACCGTTGGGTCCGGATCATCCCCTAACATCCCAAAAACATCTCCGTTTTCTTATTTGGGCTACCTAACCTATTTTTTCTCGACCGCCCGATTACGATCGGACGGACCGAGTTAATCCCTAACCTAATTCCCTACCTATTTAACCAGACAAAACCCTAAAATCTAGGGAGATGTCCCATCCATCCCGTCTCGGCCGCCGCCACTTTCTTCCTCGGGGTTCCCCTCCCGATCCAAACCACCAACCGAAACCGCCTCCTCCTTCCTCGTTTTCCCCATCGGACCAACCATCTCCTTCTCCTCGATCTCCCCACCAGCCCAACTGGAGCGCTCGAACAAGTCTCCTCCTTCCCCGGAATCGATCCAGATCCCACCTGGCCAAATCCCCTCGCATCCCCGCCACCAGGTCACGACGCCGGCCTCCTCTCTCTCCTTCTTTCTTTTTATCTCATCCTCACCTCTTCGTTTCTGTTCCAGGAACGAACAAGGAGCCCACCATCGTCACGAGCTTGGAGCTCGTCGCTGCCTCCCCGATGCCTCCTCGTAGGCCTCCTCCATCCCCTACCGAGCAGGTGCTTGCCCGGAGCCCCGCGTCCCCGCTACCTCCAGCGCCCGTCCATGGAGACCTCCTTCCTCCCATCCTCGAGCTTGCCGGAGGCCTCCGACGTCGGCGGAGCACCAACGGAACCAGGACCCCTGCCTCGCGCCCTCCTGTAACATCCCAAATTTTCAATTTGGAATGTTATACATAGATCATCCATGCATATCATGATTTATTGCATTTCCGTTCTGCAATCCTCAAAATCCTAAGCAACCCAAGGACCCACGGAGAGAGTTGGGGATTTTCCGGTTTTCATATTTGATTTTTTTATCAAATAATGAAACGAGGATTTTGATTTTAATAATTTTTCTCTCCGAAAATATTTCATACTAAATCAAATGAGTGGAGATAATATGACTTCTCCAAAATAATTGAAATATTAGAGGAAAAATATTAAAATCATTTATTGGATTTTATTTGGTTTTATTCGAATTTTATTTGCATTAGAAAAATTGCACGTTTTCAAAATTGCATTTTAGGGCCAAGAAAATGTTCAACTCGTCCTAAATATTTTATTTAGACGGTGAAATTTTTTTTGGCATTTTTAGGTTTTTAGTTATTTTTTTAGGATTTTATTTCGGTCGGCGAAGTTTAAAAAAAAAGGTTCCGTGCCGACTGGGCCTAAGGCCCAGCCGCGCCAGGCCGCCACCGCCTCCTGCGCGCGCGCGCGCCGCCGCCGACTCGGACCGGAGTCCGAGTTGGACTCCGCCTCCGCCGCGCCTTGCCCCCTACTCCAAGCCGCCCCGCCCCGTCCTTTATATACGCCGCCACCCCGCCCCCAACACCACACCACCACCGCCGCCCGCGCCGCGCCAAGCCGCCGCCGCCGGAACAACCGCCGCCCCCTAAGCCGCCGCCCGCCGGACCTCTCGCCGGAGGTAGCCGCCGCGCCCCGCCGCCGATTTTTTTATAAAGACGTTCGGTTTTTGTTTAGAAACCCCAGATCCGTTTTTTTTTCCGGATTCGCCGGTTTTCTCGGTTCTTCTAATTAGCGGATGTTCGTCCGAACGTTCGTTTTAACGAACGGTTCCTCGCCCGTTAGTCACAAATAACGAACGCTCGTTCGTTAGTCTGTTCGTGAGTTTTCTTTTATCGGATTTATTCCGCGATTTTCTCTGATCGTGATTTCTGATCCGATCTTAGATTCTGTTTATCTTTTCGCCCGTTTATCAGAATCAGGCGATTCAAGCGCCTAGAGTTTCGTCCCGAAACCCTCTTTCTGGTTAATCAACTCAAACAAGTTTTCTCTACTGTAAAATTTGACCTAAGTTCAGATTAGTAAACGAAGTTGTTTTCTTCCACCGTTTGACTTTCGTTGCTTCGTTTGTTTTGATTCTTTTTGCGTACCGGAGTTCTTAAGTTGAACTTTCTGGTCAACCTCTCTTATTTGAGTTTTGCTTGTGCATCATTGCTTGTTACTTATGTATGTTATTGTTTGCTTGCGACAGAATTCCCGGAGTGCGAAGCGTGTTACTACGAGTCTCTAGGATTCGCGGATCATCAGCAAGGCAAGTAACACTTTGATCATATCCCATTATTACCCAGTTTTTATGCATTAGTTCCAATCCTCAAACATTGCATGATTAGGATGTCATTATCTTGTGGGTTGGGAAGTAGTTGCTGAGGTAGAACCTATTGCCCTGTTATATTCAAACCCTTGGGAGTTACTTCTACGTATTGCTTATATTGCTATGCTATGCTCGTAGACGTGGTTTGGGTTTGAGTGAAATTCATGACAGATGTGAGATTGTTAATTAATGGTTCAACTTAAGGTGGCAACTTAATCAAACAACTAGGTGGATTGAGGCACCTGGGGAACCCAGTGTTGTCTGTTTTTTTGGAAATCCCGGGGTACCCGTGTGATCTTCCTATGGACCGCCACCCAGGCTCAAAGGGAACTGAGATGATTCATGCTAGAAACTTCCGTGTGCAGCCACAAGCTATTATGGGCTCTAGCATAGTTGAGTAAGTTACGTGAAGCTCTTAAAGAGGTAGATCAGCAGGTAGTGGGTTTGGTAGGTTTGGTATGGTCTGCCCGGAGTAGAGAGTTAACGTTTCTGAAAGACTATGTCTCGGTCATCCGTTTCTCAAACACCATGTAGTGCGAGAAATCCAACGGAGGCGATCGAGTCTTGTGGGGAAAAGTGCGCAAACCTCTGCAGAGTGTACAATCTAATCATGGTTAGCCGTGTCCCCGGTTATGGACAATTCTTGAGTATCTAGTACTTGGGTTATCACATGTATCTCACCATGTTTAATTAATACTGTTGGGTTGTTAATCACTTTAATTGGGATTGAGTTGGGGGTACCTTCTCAATGATGTTTCAACCACCATGATAGTAAATTAAAATCTATTCCGTTGTTGTAGGGAAAAATTGGCTTTTCGCAAAAACTATAACCATACGGCTTTCCACCAGCCATATATGCATGTAGTGATAGCATTATTCTGTTTCTGCTCTACTGTGTTATATTGCCAGCATATTCCATGTGCTGACCCGTTTTCGGGCTGCAACGTATTATGTTGCAGACTTTTCAGACGAGGAGGAAGGTTTGTTAGGTCGTTGCCATGCAGCTCAGCTATGCCGTTGGAGTTGATGGACTCACTTATCTTCCAAGCCTTCCGCTGTTATCACATTAGATGGCCTTAAGCCATATTATTGTAATAAGTTCTCTTTGGAGACATTCGATGTAATAGTGTGTGATTGCTACTCTGTTATAAATCCTTTGAGTACTGTGTGTGTCAGCATTACCGATCCAGGGATGACACTGAAGCACAGAGACTTGACCATCTGAGGTCGGGTCGCTACACCTCCTCCTCGTCGTCCTTCGTCGCCTGGAGTTGCCGAGAGCCCGCGCCAAGTCCCGCCGCCGCGCCCTTGTTCCTCTGCTGTGGCCCGTGCCATCCCCGATGAGCAAGTCGCCAACAGTGCCGCAGCCGTCCTCGTCGACGCGCTCGAGTCATCGAGCAAGGACCTCGTCGTGTCCCTACCCAAAGGACTGCCTGGTCCGCCTGCTCCGGCCACCTCCCCAACGCGTCGCCCATCAGATCCGCCCATCCGCTCCATCCCGCCGCTCGCCAGAGACCCTGCGTCCCTCCCGTCGCCGTCTTTGCCGCGCCCTTGAACGAGCGCCTCGCCCGCGTTTATTGCGCCGCGTCCGCAAGCGACCATCAGGTGAGCGCCAAGGCCCAGCTGCGCGCCCCCTACCGGCCTCCCTCCTCCACCGAACGGGCCAAGGCCCATGGTGAGCCTCCAGCGCCCCTCCACCTGTTGGGCCGGATCTCAGTTTCGGCCAATGTATCTTTTTCCTGTGCTGCGAATTTGCCTATTTATCTAGAGAATTGTCAGTTTTACAGAAAACCCCTTGAACATCATGCATATCATAACTCACCAACCATGAATAACATGTTAAAACATTATATATGTAAAATGCTTAGAATTTTGTGTAGTTTCATAATATCCAACTTTCATCCATGTTAAAAATGTTTAAAATGTTTTTTGTGTTTATTTTGCATAATGCCATGCTAAAATGAATTATTTCATAACTACATAACCGTAGCTCCAAATTTAATAAACTTTATATGTAGATGGGGTAGAAAAATGCCTAGTTTAACATGGTGGCATTACTTTGCATGTTTAACAACTCTAGAATATGGTTTAGGGCAGAACAGTACCAAATTCATAATATGCATATGGGGATTTTCCGAAATTGTTGTTTGTTATTTCCGGCCTCATTTAAGCTTGACTAGATAGTTAGTTTACTTATGCTTCACCTCTTGCCATGTTTAATAAGATTGAATATTGTTGAAAGCACAAGTGCTCCCTGGGTGGTTTTGGTAATTAATGTCAACATATCTCTTGTTGGACTAACACTTTTACCTAGTATGTTTCAGATAAGTTCAACAATGGAGTGGCATGGACTAGAGGATGTGGAACCCCTTCAAGATGCTAAGGACAAAGGATTGGCTCAAGCTTCAAGATCAAGACTCTACATTTTCTATTTTAGTGATCCAAGATCACATTGAGTCTATAGGAAAAGCCAATACTATCAAGAGGGGATGAGGTGTTGCTTAATGGCTTGCTTGCTCAAAGTGCTTAGTGATATGCTCCAAAACCCTCAACTACCTTCCCACATCCACATATGACCTAAACCAAAAGTCAAACTCGGCCCCATCGATTCTATCTATCCGGCGCCACCGAGTTTCAGATGTCATAGCCACTGCCACAAACCCTAGCAAATCGGTTTCACCGATAGGGATCTCAGTCTCATCGAGATGGGATTGTAATCTCTCTATGTATGTACATTACCAAAATCGGTCTCACCGAGTTTGAGCAATCGGTACTACCGAGATTACAATGCAAACCCTCTGGTTAGCTTATTACCAAAATCGGTCCCACCGAGTTTGTGTAATCGGTCTCACCGAGTTTGCCTGACCAACTCTTTGGTTAGCTTATTACCAAAATCGGTCCCACCGAGTTTGTGTAATCGGTCACACCGAGATTACGTTATGCCCTAACCCTAACCATATCAGTCCTACCGAGTTGCATCTCAGTCCCACCGAAAATCCTAACGGTCACTAGGTTTGCTGAATCGGTCCGACCGAGTTTAACCATTCGGTCCCACCGAGTTTGGCAAATTGTGTGTAACAGTTAGATTTTGTGTGGAGGCTATATATACCCCTCCACCCACTCTTCATTCGTGGAGAGAGCCATCAGAACATACCTACACTTCCAATACACATTTTCTGAGAGAGAACCACCTACACTTGTGTTGAGGTCAAGATATTCCATTCCAACCATATGAATCTTGATATCTAGCCTTTCCCAAGTTGCTTTCCACTCAAATCTTCTTTCCACCAAATCCAAATCCTGTGAGAGAGAGTTGAGTGTTGGGGAGACTATCATTTGAAGCACAAGAGCAAGGGGTTCATCATCAACACACCATTTGTTACTTCTTGGAGAGTGGTGTCTCCTAGATTGGCTAGGTGTCACTTGGGAGCCTCCAACAAGATTGTGGAGTTGAACCAAGGAGTTTGTAAGGGAAAGGAGATCGCCTACTTCATGAAGATCTACCGCTAGTGAGGCAAGTCCTTCGTGGGCGATGACCGTGATGGAATAGACAAGGTTGCTTCTTCGTGGACCCTTCGTGGGTGGAGCCCTCCTTGGACTCGCGCAACCGTTACCCTCCGTGGGTTGAAGTCTCCATCAACGTGGATGTACGATAGCACCACCTATCGGAACCACGACAAAAACACCCGTGTCTCCAATTGCGTTTGAATACTCCAAACCCTTCTCTTTACATTCTTGCAAGTTGCATGCTTTACTTTCCGCTGCTCATATACTCATTGCATGCTTGCTTGATATGTATTGTGTTTGTTAAACTTGTGCTTAAACTCCACTTAAACCTAAGAATATTAAAAACTGCAACTTTTGGCACTTAGTGTCTAATCACCCCCCCTCTAGACACCTCTTCTCGATCCTTTCAATTGTTGAGTACATAAACAGGAGAGAACTAAATAAGTCATGTGGTGTTTCATCAATATGCAACTCGTTGCATATTGAGCTCCACTTAACTTGTAGTTTTGTTTGTGCACTTTGCCATGCCATGCATATTTAAGTCGGACGTGCATCATACTTGGTTGTGCATCATGCCATGCTTCTGTGATGGTTGTTTACTATGTTGCTTGCTTCTTTCCGGATTGCTTCTCTTGTTAGCTTCGGTTTCGTTCTGGAGTTGTGAGGATTCGTTCGACTACGTCCGTTTGTTCTCTCCATGGACTCGTTCTTCTTCCTTGTGGGATCTCAGGAAAGATGACCATACCCTCGAAATCACTTCTATCTTTGCTTGCTAGTTGTTTGTTCTATCGCTTTGTCACGCTACCTACCACTTGTTTATCATGCCTCCCACATTGCCATGTCAAGCCTCTAACCCACCTTCCTAGCAAACCGTTGTTTGGCTATGTTATCGCTTTTGCTCAGCCCCTCTTATAGTGTTGTTAGTTGCAGGTGAAGTTGAAGTTTGTTCCATCTTGGATGATGTCTACTACACAACCTTCTTCTTGTAGACGTTGTTGGGCCTCCAAGTGCATAGGTTTGTAGCACAGTAGCAAAATTCCCTCAAGTGGATGACCTAAGCTTTATCAATCCATGGGAGGCGTAGGATGAAGATGATCTCTCTCAAGAAACCCTACAACCAAATAACAAAGAGTCTCTTGTGTCCCCAACACACCCAATACAATGGTAAATTGTATAGGTGCACTAGTTCGGCAAAGAGATGATGATACAAGTGCAATATGGATGGTAGATAAAGGTTTTTGTAATCTAAAAATATAAAAACAGCAAGGTAACTAATGATAAAAGTAAGCACAAACAGTATTGCAATGCGTTGAAACAAGGCCTAGGGTTCATACTTTCACTAGTGCAAGTTCTCTCAACAATAATAACATAATTGGATCATATAACTATCCCTCAACATGCAACAAAGAGTCACTCCAAAGTCACTAATAGCGGAGAACAAACGAAGAGATTATTATAGGGTACGAAACCACCTCAAAGTTATTCTTTCTGATTGATCTATTCAAGAGTCTGTAGTAAAATAACACGAAGCTATTCTTTCCGTTCAATCTATCCTAGAGTTCGTACTAGAATAACACCTTAAGACACAAATCAACCAAAACCCTAATGTCACCTAGATACTCCAATGTCACCTCAAGTATCCGTGGGTATGATTATATGATATGCATATCACAATCTCAGATTCATCTACTCAACCAACACAAAGAACTTCAAAGAGTGCCCCAAAGTTTCTACCGGAGAGTCAAGACGAAAACGTGTGCCAACCCCTATGCATAAGTTCACGAGGTCACGGAACTCGCAAGTTGATCACCAAAACATACATCAAGTGGATCACGTGATATCCCATTGTCACCACAGATAAGCACATGCAAGACATACATCAAGTGTTTTCAAATCCTTAAAGACTCAATCCGATAAGATAACTTCAAAGGGAAAACTCAATTCATCACAAGAGAGTAGAGGGGGAGAAACATCATAAGTTCCAACTATAATAGCAAAAATCACGATACATCAAGATCGTGCCGACCCAAGAACACGAGAGAGAGAGATCAAACACATAGCTACTGGTACATACCCTCAGCCCCGAGGGTGAACTACTCCCTCATCGTCATGGAGAGCGCCGGGATGATGAAGATGGCCACCAGAGAGGGATTCCCCCCCTCCGGCAGGGTGCCGGAACGGGTCTAGATTGGTTTTCGGTGGCTACGGAGGCTTCTGGCGGCGGAGCTCCCGATCTAGGTTATTTTCTAGAGGTTTCTGTATTTATAGGAATTTTTGGCGTCGGTCTCACATCAAGAAGGTGCCCGAGTCGTCCATGAGGTAGGCCCACGCGCCCGGGGGGGGGGGACACCCTCGTGGACGGCCCGAGACTCTTCTAGCTCAACTCTTTTACTCCGGGGTCTTCTTTTGGTCCAAAAAATCGTCAAAAATTGGCACGTCAATTGGACTCCGCTTGGTACTCCTTTTCTGCGATACTCAAAAACAAGGAAAAAACAGAAACTGGCACTGGGCTCTAGGTTAATATGTTAGTCCCAAAAATCATATAAAATAGCATATAAATGCATATAAAACATCCTAGATGGATAATATAATAGCATGGAACAATAAAAAATTATAGATACGTTGGAGACGTATCAAGCATCCCCAAGCTTAATTCATGCTCGTCCTCGAGTAGGTAAATGATAAAAGAGAATTTTTGATGTGGAATGCTACCTACCATAATTATCAATGTAATTTTCTTTATTGTGGCAAGAATATTCAGATCCATAAGATTCAAGACAAAAGTTTAATATTGACATAAAAATAATAATACTTCAAGCATACTAACCAAGCAATTATGTCTTATCAAAATAACATAGCCAAAGAAAGCTTATCCCTACAAAATCATATAGTTTGGCCATGCTTCATTTTCGTCACACAAAATGCTCCCATCATGCACAACCCCGATGACAAGCCAAGAAATTGGTTCATACTTTTTAACGCGCTTCAGCTTTTTCAACCCTCACGCAATACATGAGCGCAAGCCATGGACATAGCTATCACACCCCGAGTATGTTGATTTCAATAGTGATGAAGATGACTTGTTAGGTGATGATGATTTACTTGTTGACAATTCTAGTGATGAATACTATGATGAAACATCAATTAATCATGCTAATCAAGATAAAACGAATGGCAATGATAAGGAGAAGATTGAGTTTCTAACTAAAGAACTAAACACTCTTAAGTTAGCTCATGAAACTATCTTAGGAGATCATCGAGAACTTTTAAGGACTCATGAGAAATTACATTTTGAAAAGCTCAACCTTGAGCAAGAGCATGAGTTCTTAAAGGCAATCAATGATGATCTTCGCAAGAAAAGTTCTTCTTACATTGCCAAGCATTTACTCTTATCCACTTACATGCCTCAAGTCAAGTCTAGCAACAATAACAAGAAAGATTCTTCCTCTAGTAGTAACAATAATCATGCTAAATCTAATGTTGTTGCTTCTAGTAGTTCTCTTGATTCCACTAATGATTCTCTTAGCCAAGTTACACTTGAGCAAGAAAATAGCTTATTGAAGGGAATTATAGAGAAAGGTGTTTACAAGAGCCTTGCCGGGAGTAAGCAATTCGAGGAAATTGTACGCAAGCAAGGAAGGCACCGGAAGAACCAAGGTGTTGGTTTTGAACGAAAGTTCAATGCCAATGGAGTTGAGTGGGAAGAATATCAATACCCCAGACGAAGTTTTTCCCTCAACAAAAGAAGTATGATCCTACTTCCTTCAAAGGGACACAAGCTCAAGATGATCTTCCACCACAAGACCACGAGCAAAAAGGCAAGGATAAGCTTCAAGAGGAAATTGATGCATTTGAAGAAGCACCCAAGGCCTTGGTCAAGTGGGTTCCCAAGACTACATCAAGTTCTACTTCATCAAGTACGACTACAACTCCAAGGATTTCCATCAAGATGATGTGGATCCCGAAGAAGAAGAGCTAGAGAGTTCTTGAGGGTGACTCCGCCAACATACTTCACTCTTATCATTTTGGCAAGAACAAGTGCAATCAACTTCCACATCTTGCACTAGTTCAAGGAGTCACAAACCCTCTTGTTGGTAAGACAAGGGACAAGGTAACCTAATGCTTTCATAGACATCATCTTGTGTCTGCATCACTCTATGTCTATGGATATCCTTGTTTGTTCCTTGTGCGACTAACCCGTGTAGGTATTGAAAGTGCAACTCACTCCAAAGGATTGCTCCAAATGATCTACATCAACATTGAGCATCCACATCTTCAACACCTACATGAAGTCATCATCGACAAAACCCAAGGTTAGTTCATCCCTCTTAGGGGGGATCTCACATCTAGGGGGAGCTTTACTCTAAGAGTTGAGCTAAAGCAACTCTAATGGTGTGAACACAACAACGCTTTATGTAAAAGTGGTAATCCCACTTGTGCTTAAACAATGAGTATGACCTATGATCAAATGTTCTCATTTGACTCCTAAGTCAATATACTCATATATAGATGACCTAGTCATCGCCAATTGCTTGATAGATGCTAGAATTGGTTGTGCATGCTTTGCCACATATTTCATTTGCCATTTTATTGTGTGAGCATGTTGATTGCATAATTTTCTCATTCGAGGACATCCACTTGTTGTTTTGGTTGTTTGGTTCCTTTTTCTTTTGCCAAGTGGATGGACAAGAATGCCTAAGAACCTTCTCTAGCTATCTATGCTTTTCTTATCTCGAACTCTATTCATGCTACATCGCAAAGTTTGATCAAGTCAGATTCCAACCACTCTGCGTGAGGAGCACTCGGAGTCCCCGATTCATCATAGACTTAAACTTCCAAAACTTCTTTGTGTGTTTCGGTCTGACTGATCATCCATTTTGGTCATATCGAGATCACTAAGTCGATCTAGGTTTTTAATCTCGATGCAACCGATTTGAACTTTTTGGTCACACCGACTTGCTGTAACTGCTTGCAGTTATGCATCTCGGTGCCACCGAGTTGTTCCACTCGGTCACACCGACAGGGTCAGGCTATATATATCCTCGGGCCAAAATTTGGAAAATTTTCCGAACCCCTTCGCCCGCGCTCAGCCTGCTCTGCCTCCATGGGTCTCCAGATCGTCCTCCTTATCGCCAGCTGCCTCCCGCCACTGGTCTCCACCGCCGTCAACGGAAATCGTCTCCGCCGTTTCCGCCGTAGCAATTCCATCGCCGCACTTAGGGTATGGACTTGATCCTTGTGCTAATCTCACTCCGATCCCTAGCACAATGTTTTGCCATGTATCTTGCCACGACTGAGATCACTCTATCCAACGAAATCACTCCGTAGTTTAGTTGTGGATTGAAAATTTAGGGTTAGGTTTCCGCCGAAATCATCTCGGACCGACCGAGTTGTTGAAATCGGTTCCACCGATTTGGCTAAGGCCATTGCACATGTGATTATCGGTCTGACCGAGAATTGCAAATCGGTGTGACCGAGTTCAATTCTTTGTGAAACCCTAGCAGTCTTGGTGCCACCGAACTGTGACTCGGTCTGACCGAGTTCACTAGTTTAGGTTCCAACAGCTGCTTCGGTATCACCGAGTTTTCAAATCGGTAGATCCGAAATGCATTCTGTGGAAAACTAAAACTAAGTTTTGAACTCATTCTTTTGCAAAAACCTTTGTACTTTGTGATGCTCATCTACTCTACATCATCTACAATCTATTCACAGGGTCTGCTGTCAGTGTTTGCATTATGTCAGATCAGAGTGACAGTCAGAACAAGTCTGAGGAGCAAGTGAACATGAGTGAGGGCACTAGTCCCTCTAGCAGCTTTGATGAGGGAAGCAGGAGTACACCTAGTAACTTGCCCAAGGCAGCCACCAGGACCAGAAAGAAGAGACCTCAGATTCTGAGGATGAGGACTATGTGGCTGTTGAGGAAGAGGCCACCTCAAAGAGGAAAGTCCTGAAAAAGGAATATGGCACATCTGCTGCTACTAAGCCAGGAATGAAACAAAAGGTTCCTGCCAAGAGAGTTCCTATGTCAAAGGCCAGAACATCCACTCAAGAAAATTTGGGATCTGCACCCAAAGAACAGGTTGTGGCAAAGAAGAAAAGGAAGGAAAGGGTCAAGAAGACCACTGCCAGAGTGCTTGGCAGATCCTCAATTATGAGAGATTCTGAAGAAGAGGAAGAGGATGCAGCACCAACACCCAAAGCTCAAAAACTTATGGGAGATGCAATTAAGGCAGGGGATGCTCCATCCAAGCCCAAAACTGCTCCTAAGACTGCTGCTCCAGCTCCAAAGCCAAAACCCAAGAGGAGCACCAGGAACATCCCTGCTGAGGAGAAGAACAAGGCCCCAATGCCTCAAGCTGCTGAAGAGGAAGATGATTCTATTGTTTTGAGGAAGTTGAAGCCCAAGATCCCTGATCATAATGATGCTCATCCAGTAGCAGAGAATATGAAAATCAGGAAGGATTCATGATTGAGGCTATGGAGAGAGTATGATCCATATGCCACCGGGAGAAGGACTGCTGTGGACTACAGGTTCCATACAAAGGAACAACAGGACTTCTGTGAGACTGTTTTACTTGACAAGAAGCCCATAGTGTGTGACATGAGATGGGTTGATTGGAAATTCATTGAGGAAAATGAGGATCACTTCCCTGGTGTATATGACAGCTTCAAGGCGTGTGGAGTTGATGAGTTTGTGGCTCAGAAGCTCACAAAGTGGAATGATGAGCTTATTATGAAATTCTACTGCACAGCTCATTTCTACCCAGATGGAAGGATTGTATGGATGTCTGAAGGTACTAGTTACCAGTCAACAGTTGAAGAATGGGAAAAATTGATCAATGCTCCTGAGGAGAATGAAGATGACTTGGATGTCTATGCCAAGAATAAGAAGGATCACAACACCATGGCACATATGTACAGAGAGATCCCAGATGCTGCCCTTGAGACACACAAGTTTGGATCAGTACATTACCTTCTGTCAGGTTTGCCAACAATCAACTGGATCCTCAGGCACACTCTATTGCCAAAGTCAGGTGATCACAAGATGATCAGAGGCCATGCGATTAACCTACTTCACATATTTGATGTGCCTCAAAAGTTCAAGGTCATGAGCCTAATTGTGGAAACCATAAAGAGAACAGGTGCAGATCAAAAGAGAAGTTGTGGGTATGCCCCACAGATCCAGGAGCTAATCAACTCCAAGATGGGCACTGGCACATATCTCTTGGACAAGGAACACATGCCCATCTACCCAGACTTTGAGGACAACACTGTGGTGATGGATGAGAATGAACCATCTTCTATGCAGGCACAAGCAAAGAGGGACAAGGCAAGGACTGAAAAGGCTGCAAAGATGCCAACCATTGATGAGGCATCTTAGTATCTTCTGAAGAGCAATCAAGATCAGCTTGGCTACTTGATTGCCTCCACTCTAAGGATTGAGAAGGGATTGGCCACCCTGACTCAAAACCAGGAGAGTTTGGATAGGATCATGGAGCAGAAGTTCTATGATTTAGATGTGAAGATCACTGAGATACAGTCAGTTGTTGAGCAACTTCAGGATGAAGTGCAGGAGAAGAAGGGCAAGTCTACCACTGATGCTTTTGCTAGAGTGCCCAGAGGACAACGATCTGCTGCAGTGCCAGTTACAGACACCAGAGCAACTTCATCTGCACTAGCTACAACTTCAGTGCCACCAGCTCCAGCATCCACTCCACCAGCTCCATCTACATCAACTGATGCCTTCGTCCTTGGAGTTTTATCTACACCACCACCTGAAGACCAAGCCTCAGAGTCGATCTAGCACTATGCATTTTTTATGAACTTTTTGGTAACTTGTTGCCAAAGGGGGAGAAAATGTATAGATCATAGGCTTTGAGAGAGAGAGAGAGAGAGTGTTGCTCTTTGTTCTCTCTTGTTTTTGGTGGTTGAAATTTGTTATTTGCTTGGTTGAGATACTTTATGCTTTTGTGTGATACTTGGATGATCATGTGTTTGATCATATGCTACCTTAATGCTTGTTTACATTATCCTTTCTATGATCATTCACTTTGCTTGGTGATGAGTGCATGTATTTAATTATTATTATTTTGAGCGCTCCACCAAGATGTATGTGACATGGAAGAGTAGCCCATGATCCTAACTCATTGTGCATTTGCAGTCCAAAGCAAATCTTAAACTATGCACAAATTTAGGGGGAGCTCTTGCTCTTCACATACTTCTCAAAGCGACAATGTTTTTCACTCCTATTATCATTTGTCGAAGCTTTGATCTATATGTTGTCATCAATTAACAAAAAAGGGGATATTGAAAGTGCAACTATCCCTAGGTGGTTTTGGTAATTCCTAACAACATATAGCTCATTGAGCTAATGCTAGTTCAAGATTAATATCTCAGGAAAGCTCAATGATTGGCATGGCATGGATGAGAAAAGTGGACCCCTCAAAATGCTAAGGACAAAAGGATTGGCTCAAGCTCAAAGCTCAAGACTCTACATTTTTCTATTTTAGTGATCCAAGATCACATTGGGTCTATAGGAAAAGCCAATACTATCAAGGAGGGATGAGTTGTTGCTTAATGAGGCTCTTGCTCAAAATGCTTAGTGATATGCTCCATAGCCCTCAACTACTTTCTCATATCCACATATGACCTAAAACAAAAGTCAAACTCGGCCCCACCAATTCTTTTTATCCGGCGCCACCGAGTTCAGATATCATAGCCGCTGCCACAAACCCTAGGCAAATCGGTCTCACCGATAGGGATCTCGGTCTCACCGAGATGGGACTGTAATCTCTTTGTTTCCCTTCGTAACATTTCGGTCTTACCGAGATGAGCGATCGGTCCCACCGAGATTGCAATGTAAACTCTCTGTTTCCCCTTCGTAACGTTTCGGTCTCACCGAGATGAGCGATCAGTCCCACCGAGTTTACCTGACCAACTCTCTGGTTAGCTTATTACCAAAATCGGTCTCACCGAGTTTGTGTAATCGGTCTCACCGAGATTACGTTATGCCCTAACCCTAACCATATCGGTCCTACCGAGTTGCATGTCGGTCCCACCGAAAATCCAAACGGTCACTAGCTTTGCTGAATCGGTCCGACTGAGTTTATCAATTCGGTCCCACCGAGATTGGCAAGTTGTGTGTAACGGTTAGATTTTGTGTGGAGGCTATATATACCCCTCCACCTCCTCTTCATTCATGAAGAGAGCCATCAGAATGAACCTACACTTCCAACTTACATTTTTCTAAGAGAGAACCACCTACACTTGTGTTGAGGCCAAGATATTCCATTCCTACCATATGAATCTTGATCTCTAGCCTTCCCCAATTTGCTTTCCACTCAAATCTTCTTTCCACCAAATCCATATCATGTGTGAGAGAGTTGAGTGTTGGGGAGACTATCATTTGAAGCACAAGAGCAAGGAGTTCATCATCAACACACCGTTTGTTACTTCTTGGAGAGTGGTGTCTCCTAGATTGGCTAGGTGTCACTTGGGAGCCTCAGACAAGATTGTGGAGTTGAACCAAGGAGTTTGTAAGGGCAAGGAGATCGCCTACTTCGTGAAGATCTACCGCTAGTGAGGCAAGTCCTTCGTGGGCGATTGCCATGGTGGGATAGACAAGGTTGCTTCTTCGTGGACCCTTCGTGGGTGGAGCCCTCCGTGGACTCGCGCAGCCGTTACCCTTTGTGGGTTGAAGTCTCCATCAACGTGGATGTACGATAGCACCACCTATCGGAACCACGACAAAAACATCCGTGTCTCCTATTGCGTTTGAATCCTCCAAACCCTTCCCTTTACATTCTTGCAAGTTGCATGCCTTACTTTCCGCTGTTCATATACTCTTTACATGCTTGCTTGATTTGTGTTAAGATTGCTTGACTTGTCCAAAGTTGCTAAAATTTGCCAAGAACTAAAATTGGGAAAAGGATAAGTTTTATTTGGTCAAGTAGTCTAATCACCCCCCTCTAGATATACTTTCGATCCTACACGTACAAACAACCCTCGGGAAGGAGATGTGAGAGTAGGCCTTAGAGTTTTGCGTCGGCAGGGCACGGCCCCACGCATACCTCAGTCGTCGTTGGGTCATCCGGATCGCCAGGACGAGACCAAGGGGTGAGGGTCTATGTGACCAGTTAGGCTCCTGAGTCGTGATGCTCAGGAGTCCCCCTTGATGTACGAACATGCCTCCATACCTTTCCTCACCAAGGCCCCGCTCGGGAGGGGCACGTGAAGACCAGGTCCGAGGGACCTGGCAGGGTGGCATACGCTAGGCGTGACCTGAGCATAGCCCCCGTGCCCAGCCCCCTCGCGCGACTCTCCCGAAGGGAAAGTGTTGCGATGAAGCTAAACACCGAGCCTGGTGGCTCCTTGAGGTTAATGCGGCCGTGAGGCCGCCCCCAGTTGTTTATCACCAGCGCGGAGCATGGCGCTTTCGCACTTGCACCGGCATAGGCGCTCCTCAACTGTGTCGACTGCCAGCATGGAGCATGGTGCTTCCACTGGTGCGTGGGTGGGGACTCCCTCTGAGTGGAGCCCCTGGGGCGTGTACAACCCCGCCCTGACACGTGGCTTGCACTGCAGGGCTAGAGGAGGTGTGTCTGGACACTCGTGATCCAGCGCGGGACTCACGAGGCCCTACCTCAAGGCGGGTTGCGCCTGAATTTGATTTGGAACACTTGTGATGACCCTGCGAGATGGTTAGACAACCTGCACCGAATGAATCTCCTGAGGCTATCACATGAGAAGGCCAAACACCAACGACCCCAGGAGGTGACGTGAATGGGGCCGGCCCGACAGACAGAGCTCAGCTGTTGGGTTTATCGACGCTGCAGGGACGGACCCGAGCACAGACGCCGTGCCCAGTCTTCTCATGTGAAAATCCTGAAGAAAGACAACTGGCGCGTGGCTCCCGTGGTGAAGAGGCACTGTGTCGCGTGCCCTAGCTCGTCCGCCCGCGATTAGCTCATGTGAGAACAAAACACCAAGGGCCATGGGAGGCGACGTGGACGGGAACTGGCCCACGAGCCAGAGCTCAACCTCTTGGGTTTAGCGACGCTGCAGGGACGGACCCAAGCACAGACGCCATGCCAGTCCTTAATCATGAGGCAGTCATGGGTGGGTTTGCAAGGGCGCACGATGTTCATGGCCACGAAGTGCCAGACAGGCAGATGATAATCATAAAGCAACTCGTGGAACAAGGTAAAGCTAGTTCTGATAGACGCAAAACGACACATGCCACAGGGACAGACCCACGCGACCTGGGGATGATGCAGCCCGAGGGGCACCCCCTATTGAATAAATCAGAAAATGTCACCTGGCAACGTTGCTGAAGAGATGTTGGAGTAGCTAAAGATGCATGCTGAAGAAGTCGCTCCTCATGAGCCACCTGGGTCCTGAACCTCGGGAGGCTCTAGGTGCTCAGGGGGCTTGCGAAGAACCGTCGCCATCTCCGCCAGGACTGCCTGGTGCCTGGCCTCCTGAGTCGCCAGAAGAGTCCGCAGGCGATGCTAGAAGGTAACAACCTCGTTCAGCATGACAAAAGGCATGCGAACGTAGCTGTGAGGGGGCCCTCACATCGACCAACATGCGATGGCCATAAACGCTCCTGGGATGTGGTCCTGTTGATCCCTAGAATGTTGACGCAGATGCGCAGCTCGCTGTCCTCACCAGTACAAGGAGCCGTGCCAGGTGGTGGGCGGCGGTCGCCGCGCATGGCTCTCGCCTCTTGAAGCTCCTCGGTCGCCTTGGTGATGAACTCCTGAGCACCTGGCACCCCGTGCCTTGTGCCCTCGTGAGGGTAACGCGCACTGAAGCACACCTCCATGTGGTACCCAAGCGCCTCCCTCGTGATGTTGGTTAAGTCAGAGGCCCTCGAGAAGAGAGCCCCCGAGCCCAGCCTGAGAGGGGCGCCGGGCACGCCTTCCTATGCGAGAGAGGGAGGCGCCCCATTCGTGGGTGCAGGTCCTGAGGTGGTACTGCTGGAGACACCACTTTCCTAAGGCTCTTGGTGGAGTAGCTTCTTCTTCTTCTTGGGGACAGCCTCTGGAGGGTAGATGGTGCCTTCGTTGTGTGGGTCCTCGACTGCTGCAGCCTGGTAGTCGCGCTCGAGAGAGCACACCGCATCCTTCTCCTCACAGGCGATCGTGATGATGTTATGGTTCCCTGGCATCTTGAGGACATTGTAACCATGACGAGTCACCGCCATGAACTTAGCCAGGGCTGGATATCCAAGGATGGCATTGTACGGAAGGCGGATGTGGGCGACGTCGAAGTCGATGAGCTCAGTGCGATAGTTATCGCGCTGACTGAAGGTGACAAGAGGCGGATCTGCCCTATCGGGGTGGTGGAGTCATCGGTCACTCTTGAGAAAGGCTTGGTGGGCTGCAGCTGATCATAGGGCACTTGGAGGCAGTCAAACGTCTCGATGGAAAGAACATTGAGCCCCGAACCGCCATCAATGAGGGTCTTGGTGATGAGGACATTGCTGATGATGGGCGGGCAAAGCATCAGGAGAGCGTTGGCAGTTGCCGCACACTTGAGCTAGTCGGACGAGCTGAAGGTGATGGTGCACTTGGACCACTTGAGCGGATGCGTGGCCTCGAGCCTGGGGAGGACCACGTTCACCCCACGGGCGAACTGCTTGAAGATGCATTGAGAGGCTAGGGCATGAGCGTTGCCCAGGATGCAGGCGATGGCGCGAGGCTCCTGGAAGCCCCCAGCCCCCTCGTCCCGGTGGTGGTCGTCATTCCTTCTTGGTGGCGGTGGCAGCGGAGGGAGGCCGGCGTTGCCCTGAAGACGATCCTCACGAGGCTGATCTCTCCAAGCGCCCTCGCGTGGCTGGCCCTGCCAACGGTCCTCATGAGGCTGGTCGCGCCACTCCTGGTGGGGGCCATGGTCATCCTAGCATCCTCCACTTCGACCTCCTGCACGGCCATAGCGTCGATCATTGCGCTCGGGGCGACGACCGAGGCGCCCGTCGCGGATGGCCCTGAGCTCTTGATAGTCATTGGTGTTGTGGTTGTGTATGTTGTGGAAGACGCAGAACGGACGGCTGCCCTTAGATGACTCTGGGTGGTCGCAGCCGCGCTTCATCTCTAGTTCAGCCACGAGCACGGCCGCCGCTTTGCGCTTCACGTCCTTGGCCTTTGCCTTCTTGTCTTCTGGGTCTTCCGCTGGGAGCTCGAGGAGGGAGAGGCGTCCTTCCTCAGCTCTCACGCACTTGGTCGCCATGTTGAACATCTCCAGAGCCGTGCACGGGTCCTCATGTATGGAGAGATCCTCCTTCATCTTGACATCGCGGACACCATCAAAGAATGCCGATATGATGGCTTCGTTCGACACCTTGGGGATCTTGAGGCGAATGTTGTTGAAGCGCTAGTTGTACTTCTGCAGGGTTTCCCCTAGCTGTTGCTTGATGCACCGCAGGTCACCCGCGGCCGGCGGGTGGTCGCGAGTGCCCTGGAAGTTGGCGATGAAATGCTCGTGCATCTCGCCCCAGGAGGAGATCAATCCCGCGGGCAGGTTCAGGAGCCACGAGCATGCACCATCCTTGAGGGCCATGGGAAACCAGTTCGCCATGACTTTCTCATCGCCGTTGGCCGCCTCGATGCTCAGCTCGTAGAGCTGCAGGAACTCGGCAGGGTCGGGGGTGCCATCGTAGCATGGAGGCAGGTCGGGCTTGAACTTCCCCGGCCTGAGGACGTTGCGTAGCTCGGGAGTGAAGACTCGGTAGCCCGCGGTGGTCACAGGAGCCTGGCGTGTAGGTGGAGCCTGATCGTGGCACTCATGCGCCACCACCGCAGGCGGCGCGCGGTCTTGACTTGATGGCGCTGGAGCACCTTCTTGTGGCCCCTGGACCTCCTGGCAGCTTTCTTCTTCACATGTGGGTGCCCTACGAGGCGGGTCACGCCGTGGGGCTGTGCGCCTTGGTCCGAGGGCAACCTCATGAACGGGAGGTGGCGGAGACGCTCCATGGGCTACGTCACCTGCGGCAGGTGGCGAGCGAGGTAACGAGAGGGACGGCGCAGGAGAGCCCCCAGTAGCACTGACAAGCTCAGCGATGCGGTCCAGCCAGTCTTCGTAGAAGTCGTCGACAGGGCGGTAGCACAGGAGCTCACGCGCCATGAGTAATGCAGCCTGCGCGTCCGCTGGCTCGCGATGAGCATGAGATGACAAATCAGTCGGAGTCAGCGACGGAGTGGCCGTGCATCCATCACGCCGCACGAAGGGGTGCAACAATGAAGCTTGCTGCTCGTGCCCCATTGAGCCGGTGGCGACATTGGTGGGAGGCGATGGGGAACAATAGGGAGGCCTGCCGGCGGGCGCCGTTTGGGCGATGCGAGCGGTGAGAGCGGCCTGACGCTCAGCACAGGCTCGACGAGCATCAGTCATGGAAGCGGTGGAGCGGCGGCGAGTCGATCTGCGGAAGAGAGGCTCCGACGCACCCCTACCTGGCGCGCCAAATGTCGGATTCGGGGTTCCGCAAACCCTTGAGAAGTTTGAACTCTAGGGTGCATGCAAAGAACTCGTCCTCCCCAGCCTGCCCGCTCAACAATTCCAAGGCCTAGCTCGACGAACCCAAGGGACAAGAGACTCAACAGTTTATCCTGGTTCGGGCCACCTTGCGGTGTAATACCCTACTCCATCTTTGTGATGAATTTCCTCGAGGGGCTGAGGATGAACTAGTACAGTGGTGAACAGCCTCATGAGGTGAGGTGTTCTTGCACTCGATGAGCTGGTGAGCTGGTCAGGGTGGAATGGACCCCTTCCCCTCTATGGTGGTGGCTAAGTCCTATTTATAGTGGCCTTGGTCCTCTTCCCAAAATGTAGGCGGGAAGGGATCCCACAACGGCCAAATTTGAAGGGAGACAACTAGTACAAGTTATCCTGACAAAAGTAGTCTTCGTTTGCAAAAGCCTCTGGTGGTGACGCCGCAGTGGGCTCCTCGATGACCTTCGTCCTGCTGTCCTGGCAGTCTTGGTCTTGTTGCACTGATATGGAAACCTTTGCTTGATTCCTCGGGACCCCGTGCCCGCGCTTGCCTCCTTAGCACCAAAGAGGAAACTGGTACACTGCGCCCGTTGGCGCCCGCCTGGCCTTTGTCATCACGGCTCACATCATATGAACCTCGCGAGGTGCACCTTGCATAGATATCTCCGCTCCTCAGGAGCCAGCCTGGTGAGGCCGCCCCCAGGGAGGTCTTGGTGTCGTCCGCCTCACGAGGGTCTTGGGTTGTTGTTGCTGAAGCTGGGCCATACCAGGCCGTCGATGGAGCCACGCCATGGGCCGCAGGAAGGCAAGTCTGGGTACCCCCGTTCCCAGGACGCTGACAAGTCTAAATCGGCAGGTTTGTGTGCTAATTTAGTTAAGGGAACGCCCAAGAATTCGCCTCCAATGGATTTCATGTATATCAACAACACATGCACATGTTGGGATTCCAGTAATGTACGCAGACATAATTTTAATGCTAGTAAAGTATATGATGTGCAAGGAGATTTGTCGGCTAAAGACAAAATATTCATCCAAGGAAGAACAGTACATCAGTACAGGCCAAAGGACCTGGGGGCAGCAAAATTAAGTCAGTTGCGCCAGGGACTAAACCGGCACCTCAGTGGTGCCCAAAGGGACTTACACACACTCAGAAATGATGTGTACAATGAAGGAAATATGCCCTAGAGGCAACAATAAAGTTATAATTTATTTCCTTATTCTAATGATAAATGTTTATTATCCACGCTAGAATTGTATTAACCGGAAACGTAATACATGTGTGAATACATAGACAAACAGAGTGTCACTAGTATGCCTCTACTTGACTAGCTCGTTGATCAAAGATGCTTATGTTTCCTAGCCATTGACATGAGTTGTCATTTGATTAACGGGATCACATCATTAGGATAATGATGTGATTGACTTGACCCATTCCGTTAGCTTAGCACTCGATTGTTTAGTATGTTGCTATTGCTTTCTTCATGACTTATACATGTTCCTATGACTATGAGATTATGCAACTCCCGTTTACCGGAGGAACACTTTGTGTGCTACCAAACGTCACAACGTAACTGGCTGATTATAAAGGTGCTCTACAGGTGTCTCTGAAGGCACTTGTTGGGTTGGCGTATTTCGAGATTAGGATTTGTCACTCCGATTGTCAAAGAGGTATCTCTGGGCCCTCTCGGTAATGCACATCACTTAAGACTTGCAAGCATTGCAACTAATGAGTTAGTTGCGGGATGATGTATTACAAAACGAGTAAAGAGACTTGCCGGTAATGAGATTGAACTAGGTATTGAGATACCGACTGTCGGTGTCAAAACCGGCGGATCTTGGGTAGGGGGTCCCGAACTGTGCGTCAAGGCCGGATGGTAACAGGAGACAAGGGACACGATGTTTTTTACCCAGGTTCGGGCCCTCTCGATGGAGGTAATACCCTACTCCTGCTTGATTAATATTGATGATATGGGTAGTACAAGAGTAGATCTACCACGAGATCAAGGAGGCCAAACCCTAGAAGCTAGCGTATGGTATGATTGTTGTGTATGGAGTTGATTGCCTACGGACTACAACCCTCCGGTTTATATAGACACCGGATAGGGTTAGGGTTACATAGAGTCGGTTACAATGGTAGGAGATCTTGAATATCCGCATCGCCAAGCTTGCCTTCCACGCCAAGGAAAGTCCCATCCGGACATGGGAGGAAGTCTTCAATCTTGTATCTTCATAGTCCAGGAGTCTGGCTGAAGGTATAGTCCGGCTACCCGAACACCCCCTAATCCAGGACTCCCTCAGTAGCCCCCGAACCAGGCTTCAATGATGATGAGTCCGGCGCGCAGATTGTTCGGCATTGCAAGGCGGGTTCTTCTCCAAATCTTGTGTACCTGTAGGAATAATGTCCGATTTTTGTAATGTAGTGCTCCTCGGCTTCCACGCCCAATAACGGCCATCTTCCATGTGTCAAACGAATGCGAAAAGCCGGGGCGTTTTTACATCCACACCCCCAGCCGTATAAACGAGCCGCCTATTTAACGGGATGGGGATTTAGGTCCAAACCACATCTTCTCCTTTCCGCGAGAGTGCTTCCAGCAAAGGTCCATTCCAACATGACCAGCCGTGGCAGCTCGTCCCCTCGCGCCTCCGGTCCCAAACCCGGGGACTGGGAGAGTTGCACCATCCCGCATAGCGAGTTAGCGTCGCTTCAGGCCAAAGGATTTCTCCCTCAGGCATACATGGTCCCGGTCCGAGCCGGTCTCGCCACCTACAATGGCGGAAAACAAGCGGAGAGCACCCCCAATCCTTCTAAAGGAGAGCGGGTGTGCCTCGTCCCCTATCTAACAAGGGGACTGGGATTTCCAATTCATCCATTTCTCCGCGGGCTTCTGGAGTTCTACGGCCTCCAGCTGCACAATCTCACGCCCGCCTCCGTACTGCATATTGTGGGTTTCGTCGCCCTTTGCGAGCTATTTTTAGGTGTTGAGGCTCATTTCGCGTTGTGGAAGAGGTTATTCTGCCTGGTGCCCCATTCTCAAAAGGGGTCTATATATCAAGTGGGCGGAGCCGAAGTATGGCGCATCGCCGGGACCGAATACCTATCCGGAACCCCGAAGAAGGCGTCCGAGGACTGGCCTTCGGAATGGTTTTATATAGATGACGTCCCGCTATCGGACCCTATCCGGTTGGTCTCCCTGAGTTCAACAGTGCTCCATTGAAGAAACGCTTAAGCTGGCGTCCGCGGAGCTCTCAGAGAGAAAGCGACAGAGACGTCCTTTACCTGATGGGCCGGATAAGACTGTTGGCTCATTCCGGACTAACCATGATTGGAGTCATGGCCGCATGCATTATGCGGGGGGTGCAGCCGCTTCAATATAGAGGCCACCCCATGTGGGATTTCAACGGGGAGGATGATGCCACACGTTACGGTCGTAAGGGGTCGGCCTCAGCCGCCGCCTTAGTAAAGATTTTATCCTCTTTGTATAAGGGAGAAAAGGAGGAATTCCTCCACGTCAATCCGCAGGCCGGATTCACTATGTACGATCCTCCAAGTTGGGTAAGTGAACAACTGCGCTTGCCCATTTGTTTTATACTCCCACGGTTAGATATGTAGTCTAACGACTTCAATGCAGGAACTGCGACAGGTGGTAAAGGATATAAACAGCCGCCCTCCACAGCCCGAGGACCTAGAACGGTCCCTCGATCCGGACTCCGAAGAGGATCCGGACATATCGGTGGAGCTTATCGACGGGGTGTTCCATCAGCTAAGCAAGGACAATACCTTGGTAGCCATCACGGCTGATTACCCAGGGTTAATTCCGGCCTCCGAGGTGACAGAAACTGGAGTCTCATTCCCTTGAGAGAGATTCCACTCTCACGTATTCCGGTGTTTCTAACGACAACCGTGTTTTGCAGGGGAGATTTCCGAGGCAGGAGGCCGAACCTGTGGCGGCTAGCCAACGAGGGGCCACAGGGCCCCGTGGGGCAAAAAGGAATGTAGTCCGGACTGAGATGCCGGCGCAAAGGTATAGTGCACCCTCTGTTTCCCTGGTGTTATTCTATCAGGGCATATTAACGTTCGTGCTATCTTCAGAATGAAGAGACCTCGCCGGACTACATCCGGAGAGGTTGCCAATCGCGCCTCCACCAGCCAGGCTCCAACGTCTGGCCAGGAAGCGGAGGCGAGCACAAGGCGCGCACCAGACACTCCTCCGACAGAGGATGCGGACAGGCTGTCTGCCACAAATTCTGAAGTGGAGAGTGCCATGAACCACAGGCGTCGCCGGACAGTTCTACGCGACGCTTGTTTCTCCCAAGAGGCTTTAGATGCCTTTAATTTGGGAGATGCGTACCTCCGTGCCGCTCAAAATGGTTTAGCCAGAGCCACGGAGCAGTATGTAAAAGACATACGGGTAAGAAAATTTTGGTCAAATATATATATACCAATAGCCCCCGAGACTTGAAACAGTTAGAGCAACTGATTTAAGGATCATTTAATATGAAGGTTCTTACAGAGAAGAATACTGTACTGTCCCAGGAGCTAGAAAAGTGCAAGGCCCAACTAGAGGCCGCACTAGCCACAGCAGGGGAGCCCAAAGAGACCCCCTCAAGTAAGATACACTTTGAAAGATTAGTATTGTGCGGTGTGGGTGCAAATCTGACAAATCATGTTGCAGATGGCGTCGGACTCGATCCGGAAAAGCAACAACTCTTACGCCGGCTAAAGGCCGGTGAGAGTACGTTGACAAAGGTGAGGCGAGAGAAGAATGATCTTCAGGATGCCAACACCAGGCTGGACGTCGAACTTAAAGATGTTCGTGGCCAGCTGTCGGACTCCACGAAGGAGAATCAGCGGCTTCGACGCGGCATATTTAGTAAGTGCTTGAATGAACTTTGAAAAAAAGAGTTCGGCGAGGAAGTCGACTAACACAGTAATGTCTGTAGGTATGCTCACAGGTCGTCCTGCAGAGGAGATGCCCGGTTCTACGGGTGACCTTTTTCCCGAACTCATGCAACTGCACGAGCGAATTCGGCAGGCGATGCGAGGCGTTGCCCAAGCCTTATGGCCTGCCCACTCCATGCCCGAGGGCCTTGGAGAGCTTGCGGAGAAGCTGAAGGGAGCTCGGCGGCGCTTCCGGTTGTGGAAGATATCGGCCTGCCGACAAGGCGCTAGGGAAGCCTGGGCCATGGTGAAGACCCGTTTTACGAAGTCTGACCCAAACCACATAGCCGAGGTCGGACCAGTGGGGCCTGAAGGGAAGGAGATCCCTGTGAGCTTAGTATACGGCCAAGTAGAGTTGGCCGCGAAGTATTCCCAGCAGGACTGTAAATTAGACAACCTGTTAGATGGTATAGAAGAGGAATACAATCAGTCAGAATGACTATGTAATTTTGAATTGACATGTGTAATGCCTTCTAGCCGGATTGTAGATCGTTTGTCGTTGCCGACCTTTTCGCTTCAACCTCGGGACCTGACGGTCCGGAGTGTGTCCGAATACCATAGCGGTTATATAAGAACCGTGGTGTGTGTGGAGACTAGGCGTAGGGGTCATTAGTGCTTTATCAGACAAGTGCCCAACTAGTTATGTTATATTACATGGTTAGTAAGAAACATCTTCCAGAGAGAATAGTTCCGTTAGGGGTTCCTTTCGCTGGGAGGCATGCCCTTAAGTGCATGTCCGGACTGCGTAAAAAGACGCAGAAAAAAGCATCTGGGGGTGCATAAAATGAGTAAAAAGATCATCTTTTATCTCACCGACCGAATATTCCCTTAAGAACGCTAGCTTTCGGCTTCACCCAGTCTGAGGTACACATCCGGCTGACCCGGCAGTAACAATCGCAGAGGTGCTCCCTTTACCGCCTAGCCGAACAATCGGGAACGTAGGGGTAAGCACAGGAGCCAGGCAACCCAGCTTGGCCAAAACTTAAGTCATATCGATGCATATAATGGTGAAGAAAAAGGTACATGCGGATGTTTGACGCATGTGTTGGGCGTGAAGCCCGTATAAATAAGCTTCTGTTAAAGAAGCCCCCAGGTTTAATGAGCGCGAGTGGCGCGTCACTAGATGAGCCTTTAAGGGCTATAAAAGAAAAGAGGGGAAGGAGAGAAATGTAAGATAGAAAAATGCAAAAAATGGACAGAGGAAGGAGACGAACACAGGGTCCGGCGCTAGGCATAGAATCTTCGGAGACGGGTGGTGTTCCACGGGTTCGGCTCGAGTCGGTTATCCGACGCATCTCGCAGGTGGTACGCCCCGCCAGTCAGGACTTGGTCGATTATGAATGGACCTTCCCACTTGGGCTTGAGTTTGTCCTTTTTCTTATCCGGCAGGCGTAGAACTAGTTCGCCAACATTGTAATTTTTGGCCCGTACTTCTCTGCTTTGATATCTTCGGGCCTGCTGTTGATAAAATGCGGAACGGGCTTTTGCCACGTCACACTCCTCCTCCAGGGCGTCCAAGTTGTCCTGCCGATCGAGCTCGGCTTCTCTTTCTTGGTACATGCGCACTCTAGGTGAGTCATGAATTATGTCGCAGGGCAGAACCGCCTCTGCGCCGTACACCATAAAAATGGTGTGTATCCGGTGGTGCGATTTGGCGTGGTCCGCAGCCCCCATAGTACGAAGTCGAGCTCCTCTACCCAGTGCGTGTTAGATTCCTTGAGGGACCGCACCAGTCTGGGTTTAATGCCGCTCATGATAAGACCATTTGCACGTTCGACCTGGCCGTTGGTTTGTGGGTGATAGACGGAAGCATAATCGAGCTTGATGCCCATGTTTTTACACCAGAGTTTTACCTCGTCGGCGGTAAAGTTTGTACCGTTATCGGTTATGATGCTGTGGGGGACGCCATAACGGTGTACAACCCCGGATATGAAGTCTATCACAGGTCCGGATTCGGCCGTTTTAACAGGCTTGGCTTCTATCCATTTGGTGAATTTATCCACCATGACCAGCAAGTATTTTTTCCTATCGGTCCCACCTTTAAGGGGTCCGACCATGTCAAGCCCCCAGACCACAAAAGGCCAGGTGATGGGTATAGTTTGGAGTGCAGTGGGTGGCATATGGCTTTGGTTGGCAAAAAGTTGGCAACCAGCGCATCGTTGGACTAGGTCCTGAGCGTCTGCCCGGGCCGTCGGCCAATAAAAGCCTGTACGAAAAGCCTTGCTAACAAGTGACCGAGCAGCGGCATGGTGACCACCGAGTCCGGCATGAATTTCAGCCAGAAGGTTCCGCCCTTCCTCTTCGGAGATGCACCTTTGAAGGACTCCGGTAGCGCTTTTCTTATAAAGCTCTCCCTCATGGACTCTATAGGCTTTAGATCGCCGCACTATGCAGCGGGCCTCGTTTTGGTCCTCCGGGAGTTCCTGCCTAGTAAGGTAGGCTAGGAATGGTTCTGTCCATGGGGCGATGACCGCCATTATTACGTGGGCTGAAGGTGTAATTTCATTGGCAGAGCCTCTAATTGTGTCTGATTGTTCGGCGTCGAGTTGTGCGGCTGGGTCCGGGCTATTATTTGCGGGTTCCCCCTCCCATGCTATGGATGGCTTGAACAATCTTTCCAAAAAGATGTTGGGGGGGGGGACTGCATCGCATTTTGCTCCAATGCGTGCCAGGACGTCCGCTGCTTGATTGTTTTCTCAGGCTATATGGTGAAACTCCAGCCCTTCGAACCGAGCTGACATTTTTAGGACGACGTTGCGGTAAGCTGCCATTTTTGGGTCCTTGGCGTCGAAGTCTCCATTTATTTGGGATATTGCGAGGTTTGAATCCCCGCGTACCTCTAGGCGCTGGATACCCATGGATACTGCTATCCGGAGACCATGTAGGAGGGCCTCATATTCGGCTGCATTGTTGGAATCCATGTACATGATCCGGAGCACATATTGGACTGTGTCTCCTGTGGGGGACGTCAGGACGACGCCAGCCCCCAGCCGGACAACATTTTGGAGCCGTCGAAATGCATAATCCAGTTTGAATATGTGTCGTACTCTTTAGGGAGTTCGGCCTCCGTCCATTCTGCGACGAAGTCGGCCAAAACTTGCGATTTGATAGCTCGCCGTGGCTTATAGGTTATATCGAATGGGAGAAGCTCGATGGCCCATTTTGCAATCCGGCCCGTTGCGTCGCGGTTGTTGATAATATCGTTGAGTGGTACTTCCGAGGCTACTATTATGGAACACTCTTGAAAGTAGTGTCGTAGCTTCCGGGATGCCATGAATACCGCGTATGCAATCTTTTGATAATGCGGGTACCGTGATTTGCATGGAGTGAGGACAGTGGATACGTAGTAGACCGGCCTTTGAAGGGGGAATTTGTGTCCATCCGTTTCCCGCTCGACAACAAGCACTGCGCTGACAACTTGATGTGTTGCTGCAATGTACAATAACATTGGTTCGCCGGTGTTCGGCATGGCCAGGACTGGGTTTTTTGCCAATATGGCTTTTATTTCATCAAGCCCGGCCATGGCGGCCTCCGTCCACTCGAAGTGTTCAGTGCGCCGACGGAGGCGATAGAGGGGTAGTGCCTTTTCTCCCAAGCGGGAGATGAAGCGGCTTAAAGCCGCCACGCATCCAGTTAATTTTTGTATTTGTTTGAGGTCCCTTGGGACATCCAATTGTGACAAAGCTCGGATCTTGGCTGGGTTTGCTTCAATTCCTCTACCGGATATAATGAAGCCCAAGAGCTTTCCGGCTGGAACGCCGAAGACGCATTTTTCTGGGTTGAGCTTGATGTCATATTGTTGGAGGTTATCGAATGTAAGCCTCAAGTCGTTTACTAGGGATTCGACATGTCTTGATTTAATGACCACATCATCCACATGCGCCCCTACTGTTTTGCCGATCTGGTTTGCCAGACATGTCTGGATCATGCGCTGATATGTTGCGCCGGCGTTTTTTAGCCCGAAGGGCATTGTGTTGAAGCAGAATGGGCCGTATGGTGTGATGAATGCTGTTGCAGCTTGGTCTGATTCTGCCATCTTGATTTGATGGTAACCGGAGTATGCGTTGAGGAAACACAACAAATCGTGTCCTGCGGTGGCATCGATAATTTGATCGATGCGGGGGAGGGGGAAGGGATCCTTTGGGCAAGCCTTGTTAAGGTCTTTAAAATCGACACACAGGCGCCAGGATTTGTCCTTCTTTGGTACCATCACCAGGTTTGCTAGCCAGTCCGGATGTTTTATGTCTCTGATGAATCCGGCCTCTAATAGCTTGGCTAGCTCCTCTCCCATAGCCTGTCTCTTGGGTTCGGAAAAACGCCGAAGGGCTTGTTTGATAGGTTTAAATCCTTTTAGGATATTTAAGTTGTGTTCGGCCAGCCTGCGTGGGATCCCTGGCATGTCTGAAGGGTGCCAGGTGAAGATGTCCCAGTTCTCTCGTAGGAACTCTCGCAGTGCGGCGTCTGCATCAGGGTTCAGTCGTGCCCCAATTGAAGCTGTTTTGTTGGGGTCCGTTGGATGGACCTGGAATTTGACTATTTCGTCGGCTGGCTTGAAGGATGTGGATTTGGATCTCTTATCGAGTATCACATCATCCCTGTTAACCGTGGAGCGCAGCGCAGTCAGTTCCTCGGCCGCTAAGGCTTCGGATAGCGCCTCAAGGGCTAATGCGGCCGTCTTGTTTTCGGCGCGGAGTGCTATGTCCGGATCACTAGCTAGAGTGATAATTCCATTCGGCCCGGGCATCTTAAGCTTCATGTACCCGTAATGGGGTATTGCTTGGAAGATTGTGAATGCTTCCCGCCCTAGTAAAGCGTGATGTCTGCTCTTAAACGGGGCCACCTGAAACGTGACTTCTTCGGACCTATAATTATCCGGCGTGCCGAACACCACATCTAGTGTGATTTTTCCTGTGCAGCGCGCTTCCTGACTGGGGATTATTCCTCTAAAGGTTGTGCTGCTTCGCTCGATGCGGTTCCAGTCTATTTCCATTTTTTGAAGGGTTTCCTCATAAATGAGGTTCAGTCCTTCCATCCATGAGCACCTTGGTGAGGCGAAAGCTGTCCACTATGGGACTGAGGACCAATGCGGCTGGTGCTCGGGCTGTTCGGAATCTAGGTTCATCACTTGCGTTGAAGGTAATAGCAGTGTCGCTCCATGGATTTATTGTTGCAACTTGATAGACTTCGGTGAGGCTGCGGAGTGTTCTTTTTCGCATATTGTTTGATGCGAAAGTCTCGAAGACTGTGAGAATGGTACTGGTGTCCTCGGGCTGGCTTTCTGCGGCCTCCAGGATTAGGAGGTCCTCGCCAATTTTGGCCACCTGCCGGAGTATCCAACATGCTCTAAGGCTGTGAGTTGGTGTGGCGTCCTCTGTACTGTGAATTCTACAGGGTCCATCAAGCCACCTTTCTAGTACGGTTCCATGCCCTGTAGAGGGTTTTGGCTTTTTGGTGTTTATCCCGGGTGTCCTATGATGATGCACCCTCTTAGTTCGGACGGGATTACTATTCAAGGCCGGATTATCCCAAAATTTTATTTCGGTTTTCCAGGCGCTTTCCATTGCACAGTATTTTTGTACTATGGACGCCAAGTCAGCGAAGCATGTAATATCACGACGACTTACGGCGTTAAGGATTCCCTCGTCCGTGCAATTATTGCAGAAAATAGAGATTGCGTCTCCCTCGCGGCAATCCTTTATCCTATTCATAACCAGGAGGAATCTGGCCCAGTAATGATGTACTATTTCCTCGGGCCTCTGCCTGATTTGGGAGAGATCGCTTATGTTCGGCTGGGCGGGTGTCATTGAATCTGAAACCTCACCCAATCCAAGATTCGGAGGCCGAAGGGTTTCCGAACTCTGAAGTTCGGATTCTTGGATGTTGTCCAACGAATCTAGCCCATTGCCTGATCCTAAGCTCAGGTCTTGAGTTACATCCTCCTCTCCGCGGGTATCCGGCTTGGAGGAGTCGGGAATTTGGACGTAGCTAGTCCTTAAAATAGATGAAGGGTCGCCGCACTGCGCCTCTACCACGGCAACGTGGTGGGTGACTTGGGGAGAGTTAATTTCTCTTAGATTAGGTTTAAGCCCAACCTGGTCGTAATCCGTAGCGACCCCTAGGGCGGCGATGTGATCCAAGAGCTCGTTTACGGAAGAGAGCTCCATTGGATCTAGCTGCTCGACGAGCTCCGAGCTGACGTGTAGGTTGCTTTTGATGACCCGAGAGGTCACCGTCGGTGCAATAGCGGAACAGGCGGTCATGAGAAAACCACCTAGCCGGAGGGTTTGGCCGACAGCCAAGGCTCCCTTAGCAACGGCGCCGTCTTTAAAGACGGGAGGAGGCATCCTTCCTGATTGTGACGGCACAGAAAAACCCTCAACGAAAGCACCAATGTCGGTGTCAAAACCGGCGGATCTCGGGTAGGGGGTCCTGAACTGTGCGTCAAGGCTGGATGGTAACAGGAGACAAGGGACACGATGTTTTTTACCCAGGTTCGGGCCCTCTCGATGGAGGTAATACCCTACTCCTGCTTGATTAATATTGATGATATGGGCAGTACAAGAGTAGATCTACCACGAGATCAAGGAGGCCAAACCCTAGAAGCTAGCCTATGGTATGATTGTTGTGTATGGAGTTGATTGCCTACGGACTACAACCCTCCGGTTTATATAGACACCGGATAGGGTTAGGGTTACATAGAGTCGGTTACAATGGTAGGAGATCTTGAATATCCGCATCGCCAAGCTTGCCTTCCACGCCAAGGAAAGTCCCATCCGGACACGGGACGAAGTCTTCAATCTTGTATCTTCATAGTCCAGGAGTCCGGCTGAAGGTATAGTCCGGCTACCCGAACACCCCCTAATCCAGGACTCCCTCACCGACGATCGAATCTCGGGCAAGTAACATACCAATGACAAAGGGAACAACGTATGTTGTTATGCGGTTTGACCGATAAAGATCTTCGTAGAATATGTGGGAGCCAATATGAGCATCCAGGTTCCACTATTAGTTATTAACCGGAGACGTGTCTCGGTCATGTCTACATAATTCTTGAACTCGTAGGGTCCGCACGCTTAAAGTTTTGATGATGGTTATATTATGAGTTTATGAGTTTTGATGTACCGAAGGTTGTTCGGAGTCCAGGATGTGATCACGGCATGACGAGGAGTCTCGAAATGGTCGAGACATGAAGATTGATATATTGGAAGCCTATATTTGGATATCGGAAGTGTTCCGGGTGAAATAGGGATTTTACCGGAGTACCGAGGGGTTACCGGAACCCCCCCAGGGGCCTAATGGGCCATAGTGGGCCTTTGTAGAGAAGAGGAGAGGCGGCCAAGGTAGGGCCGCACGCCCCTCCCCCCTAGTCCGAATAGGACAAGGAGAGGGGGCAGCGCCCCCCCTTTCCTTCCTCTCTCCCAACTATTTCCCCCTCCACTCCTAATCCAACAAGGAAAAGGGATGGAGTCCTACTCCTGGTGGGAGTAGGACTCCTCCTGGCGTGCCCCCTCCTGGCCAGCCGCACCTCCCCCCTTGCTCCTTTATATACGGGGGCAGGGGGCACCCTAGGGACACTACAATTGATCGTTTGATCTTTTAGCCGTGTGCGGTGCCCTCCTCCACCATAGTCCACCTCGATAATACTGTAGCGGTGCTTAGGCGAAGCCCTGCGTCGGTAGAATATCATCATCGTCACCACGCCGTCGTGCTGACGAAACTCTCCCTCAACACTCGGTTGGATCGGAGTTCGAGGGATGTCATCGGGCTGAACGTGTGCTGAACTCGGAGGTGTCGTACGTTCGGTACTTGATCGGTCGGATCGTGAAGACGTACGACTACATCAACCGCGTTGTGCTAACGCTTCCGCTTTCGGTCTACGAGGGTACACGGACAACACTCTCCCCTCTCGTTGCTATGCATCACCATGATCTTGCGTGTGCGTAGGATTTTTTTTGAAATTACTATGTTCCCCAACAGTGGCATCCGAGCCTGGTTTTATGCGTAGATGTCATATGCACGAGTAGAACACAAGTGAGTTGTGGGCGATATAAGTCATACTGCTTACCAGCATGTCATACTTTGGTTCGGCAGTATTGTTGGATGAAGCGGCCCGGACCGACATTATGCGTACGCTTACGCGAGACTGGTTCTACCGACGTGCTTTGCACACAGGTGGCTGGCGGGTGTCAGTTTCTCCAACTTTAGTTGAACTGAGTGTGGCTACGCTCGGTCCTTGCGAAGGTTAAAACAGCACCAACTTGACAAACTATCGTTGTGGTTTTGATGTGTAGGTAAGAACGGTTCTTGCTAAGCCCAGTAGCAGCCACGTAAAACTTGCAACAACAAAGTAGAGGACGTCTAACTTGTTTTTGCAGGGCATGTTGTGATGTGATATGGTCAATACATGATGCTAAATTTTATTGTATGAGATGATCATGTTTTGTAACCGAGTTATCGGCAACTGGCAGGAACCATATGGTTGTCACTTTATTGTATGCAATGCAATCGCCCTGTAATGCTTTACTTTATCACTAAGCGGTAGTGATAGTCGTAGAAGCATAAGATTGGCGAGACGACAATGATGCTACAATGGAGATCAAGGTGTCGCGCCGGTGACGATGGTGATCATGACGGTGCTTCGGAGATGGAGATCACAAGCACAAGATGATGATGGCCATATCATATCACTTATATTGATTGCATGTGATATTTATCTTTTATGCATCTTATCTTGCTTTGATTGATGGTAGCATTATAAGATGATCTCTCACTAAATTTCAAGATAAAAGTGTTCTCCTTGAGTATGCACCGTTGCCAAAGTTCGTCGTGCCCAGACACCACGTGATGATCGGGTGTGATAAGCTCTACGTCCATCTACAACGGGTGCAAGCCAGTTTTGCACATGCAGAATACTCAGGTTAAACTTGACGAGCCTAGCATATGCAGATATGGCCTCGGAACACTGAGACCGAAAGGTCGAGTGTGAATCATATAGTAGATATGATCAACATAGTGATGTTCACCATTGAGAACTACTCCATTTCACGTGATGATCGGTTATGGTTTAGTTGATTTGGATCACGTGATCACTTAGATGATTAGAGGGATGTCTATCTAAGTGGGAGTTCTTAAGTAATATTATTAATTAAACTTAAATTTATCATGAACTTAGTACCTGACAGTATCTTGCTTGTCTATGTTGATTGTAGATAGATGGCCCGTGTTGTTGTTCCGTTGGATTTTAATGTGTTCCTTGAGAAAGCAAAGTTGAAAGATGATGGTAGCAATTACAGGGACTGGGTCTGTAACTTGAGGATTATCCTCATTGATGCACAGAAAAGTTACGTCCTGGAAGCACCGCTAGGTGTACCACCTGCGCCAGAAACTGCAGACATTGTGAATGCCTGACAGTCACGTGTTGATGACTACTCGATAGTTCAGTGTGCCATGCTTTACGGCTTAGAACCGGGACTTCAACGATGTTTTGAATGTCATGGAGCATAAGAGATGTTCCAGGAATTGAAGTTAATATTTCAAAAGAATGCCCGGATTGAGAGATATGAAGTCTCCAATAAGTTCTACAGCTGCAAGATGGAGGAGAATAGTTCTGTCAGTGAGCATATACTCAAGATGTCTGGGTACTGCAATCACTTGATTCAACTGGGAGTTAATCTTCCAGATGATAGCGTCATTGACAGAATTCTTCAATCACTGCCACCAAGCTACAAGAGCTTCGTGATGAACTATAACATGCAAGGGATGGATAAGACGATTCTCGAGCTCTTCGCAATGCTAAAAGCTGCGGAGGTAGAAATCAAGAAGGAACATCAAGTGTTGATGGTCAATAAGACCACCAGTTTCAAGAAAAAGGGCAAAGGGAAGAAGAAGGGGAACTTCAAGAAGAACAGCAAGCAAGTTGCTGCTCAAGAGAAGAAACCCAAGTCTGGACCTAAGCCTGAAATTGAGTGCTTCTACTGCAAGCAGACTGGTCACTGGAAGCGGAACCTCCCAAGTATTTGGTGGATAAGAAGGATGGCAAGGTGAACAAAGGTATATGTGATATACATGTTATTGATGTGTACCTTACCAGAGCTCGCAGTAGCACCTGGGTATTTGATATTGGTTCTGTTGCTAATATTTGCAACTCGAAATAGGGACTACGGATTAAGTGAACACTGGCCAAGGAGGAGGTGACGATGCGCGTGGGAAACGGTTCCAAAGTCGATGTGATCGCCGTCGGCACGCTACCTCTATATCTACCTTCGGGATTAGTATTAGACCTAAATAATTGTTATTTGGTGCCAGCGTTGAGCATGAACATTATATCTGGATCTTGCTTGATGCGAGACGGTTATTCATTTAAATTAGAGAATAATGGTTGTTCTATTTATATGAGTAATATCTTTTATGGTCATGCACCCTTAAAGAATGGTCTATTTTTGATGAATCTCGATAGTAGTGATACACATATTCATAATGTTGAAGCCAAAAGATGCAGAGTTGATAATGATAGTGCAACTTATTTGTGGCACTGCTGTTTGGGTCATATTGGTGTAAAGCGCATGAAGAAACTCCATACTGATGGACTTTTGGAATCACTTGATTATGAATCACTTGGTACTTACGAACCATGCCTCATTGGCAAGATGACTAAAATGCCGTTCTCCGGTACTATGGAGAGAGCAACAGATTTGTTGGAAATCATACATACAGATGTATGTGGTCCGATGAATATTGAGGCTCGTGGTGGATATCGTTATTTTCTCACCTTCACAGATGATTTGAGCAGATATGGGTTATCTAAATGAAACATAAGTCTAAAACATTTGAAAAGTTCAAAAGAATTTCAGAGTGAAGTTGAAAATCATCGTAACAAGAAAATAAAGTTTCTACGATCAGATCGTGGAGGAGAATATTTGAGTTATGAGTTTGGTCTACATTTGAAACAATGCGGAATAGTTTCGCAACTCACGCCACCCGGAACACCACAGCGTAATGGTGTGTCCGAACGTAGTAATCGTACTTTACTAGATATGGTGCGATCTATGATGTCTCTTACCGATTTACCGCTATCGTTTTGGGGTTATGCTTTAGAGACGACTGCATTCACGTTAAATAGGGCACCATCGAAATCCATTGAGATGACGCCTTATGAACTGTGGTTTGGCAAGAAACCAAAGTTGTCATTTCTTAAAGTTTGGGGCTGCGATGCTTATGTGAAAAAGGTTCAACCTGATAAGCTCGAACCCAAATCGGAGAAATGTGTCTTCATAGGATACCCAAAGGAGACTGTTGGGTACACCTTCTATCACAGATCCGAAGGCAAGACATTCGTTACTAAGAATGGATCCTTTCTAGAGAAGGAGTTTCTCTCGAAAGAAGTGAGTGGGAGGAAAGTAGAACTTGATGAGGTAACTGTACCTGCTCCCTTATTGGAAAGTAGTTCATCACAGAAACCGGTTCCTGTGACGCCTACACCAATTAGTGAGGGAGTTAATGATGATGATCATGGAACTTCAGATCAAGTTGTTACTGATCCTCAGAGTTCAACCAGAGTGAGATCCGCACCAGAGTGGTACGGTAATCCTGTTCTGGAGGTTATGTTACTAGACCATGACGAACGTACGAACTATGAAGAACCGATGGTGAGCCTAGATTCCGCAAAATGGCTTGAGGCCATTAAATCTGAGATGGGATCCATGTATGAGAACAAAGTGTGGACTTTGGTTGACTTGCCCGTTGATCGGCAAGCCATTGAAAATAAATGGATCTTCAAGAAGAAGACTGACACTGACGGTAATGTTACTATATATAAAGCTCGACTTGTTGCAAAAGGTTTTCGACAAGTTCAAGGGATTGACTACGATGATACTTTCTCACCAGTAGCGATGCTTAAGTCTGTCCGAATCATGTTAGCAATTGCCGCATTTTATGACTATGAAATTTGGCAAATAGATGTCAAAACTGCATTCCTGAATGGATTTATGGAAGAAGAGTTGTATATGATGCAACCAGAAGGTTTTATCGATCCAAAGGGAGATAACAAAGTGTGCAAGCTCCAACGATCCATTTATGGACTGGTGCAAGCCTCTCGGAGTTGGAATAAACACTTTGATAGTGTGATCAAAGCATTTGGTTTTGTACAGACTTTTGGAGAAGCATGTATTTACAAGAAAGTGAGTGAGAGCTCTGTAGCATTTCTGATATTATATGTGGATGACATATTATTGATTGGAAATGATGTAGAATTTCTGGATAGCATAAAGGGATACTTGAATAAGAGTTTTTCAATGAAAGACCTCGGTGAAGCTGCTTATATATTGGGCATCAAGATCTATAGAGATAGATTAAGACGCTTAATTGGACTTTCACAAAGCACATACCTTGACAAAGTTTTGAAGAAGTTCAAAATGGATCAAGCAGAGAAAGGGTTCTTGCCTGTGTTACAAGGTGTGAAGTTGAGTAAGACTCAATGCCCGACCACTACAGAAGATTGAGAGAAGATGAAAGATGTTCCCTATGCTTCAGCCATAGGCTCTATCATGTATGCAATGCTGTGTACCAGACCTGATGTGTGCCTTGCTATAAGTCTAGCAGGGAGGTACCAAAGTAATCCAGGAGTGGATCACTGGATAGCGGTCAAGAACATCCTGAAATACCTAAAAAGGACTAAGGATATGTTTCTCGTTTATGGAGGTGACAAAGAGCTAGTCGTAAATGGTTACGTTGATGCAAGCTTTGACACTGATCCGGACGATTCTAAATCGCAAACCGGATACGTGTTTACATTGAACGGTGGAGCTGTTAGTTGGTGCAGTTCTAAACAAAGCGTCGTGGCGGGATCTACGTGTGAAGCGGAGTACATAGCTGCTTTGGAAGCAGCAAATGAAGGAGTCTGGATGAAGGAGTTCATATCCGATCTAGGTGTCATACCTAGTGCATCGGGTCCAATGAAAATCTTTTGTGACAATACTGGTGCAATTGCCTTGGCGAAGGAATCCAGATTTCACAAAAGAACCAAGCACATCAAGAGATGCTTCAATTCCATCCGGGATCTAGTCCAAGTGGGAGACACAGAAATTTGCAAGATACATACGGATCTGAATGTTGCAGACTCGTTGACTAAGCCTCTTCCACGAGCAAAACATGATCAGCACCAAGGCTCCATGGGTGTTAGAATCATTACTGTGTAATCTAGATTATTGACTCTAGTGCAAGTGGGAGACTGAAGGAAATATGCCCTAGAGGCAATAATAAAGTTATTATTTATTTCCTTATTCTCATGATAAATGTTTATTATTCATGCTAGAATTGTATTAACCGGAAACGTAATACATGTGTGAATACATAGACAAACAGAGTGTCACTAGTATGCCTCTACTTGACTAGCTCGTTGATGAAAGATGGTTATGTTTCCTAGCCATTGACATGAGTTGTCATTTGATTAACGGGATCACATCATTAGGAGAATGTTGTGATTGACTTGACCCATTCCTTTAGCTTAGCACTCGATCGTTTAGTATGTTGCTATTGCTTTCTTCATGACTTATACATGTTCCTATGACTATGAGATTATGTAACTCCCGTTTACCGGAGGAACACTTTGTGTGCTACCAAACATCACAAAGTAACTGGGTGATTATAAAGGTGCTCTACAGGTGTCTCCGAAGGTACTTGTTGGGTTGGCGTATTTCGAGATTAGGATTTGTCACTCCGATTGTCGGAGAGGTATCTCTGGGCCCTCTCGGTAATGCACATCACTTAAGCCTTGCAAGCATCGCAACTAATGAGTTAGTTGCGGGATGATGTATTACAGAACGAGTAGAGAGACTTGCTGGTAATGAGATTGAACTAGGTATTGAGATACCGACGATCGAATCTTGGGCAAGTAACATACCGATGACAAAGGGAACAACATATGTTGTTATGCGGTCTGACCGATAAAGATCTTCGTAGAATATGTGGGAGCCAATATGAGCATCCAGGTTCCGCTATTGGTTATTGACCGGAGACGTGTCTCGGTCATGTCTACATAATTCTCGAACCCGTAGGGTCCGCACGCTTAAAGTTTTGATGACGGTTATATTATGAGTTTATGAGTTTTGATGTACCGAAGATTGTTCGGAGTCCCGGATGTGATCACGGACATGATGAGGAGTCTCGAAATGGTCGAGACATGAAGATTGATATATTGGAAGCCTATATTTGGATATCGGAAGTGTTCCGGGTGAAATCAGGATTTTACCGGTGTACCGAGGGGTTACCGGACCCCCCAGGGGGCTTAATGGGCCATAGTGGGCCTTTGTGGAGAAGAGGAGAGGCGGCCAGGGCATGGCCGCGTGCTCCTCCCCCCTTGTCCGAATAGGACAAGGAGAGGGGGGCGGCACCCCCCTTTCCTTCCTCTCTCTCCCTCCTCTTCCCCCCTCCACTCCTAATCCAACAAGGAAAAGGGAGGGAGTCCTACTCCCCGTGGGAGTAGGACTCCTCCTGGCGCGCCCCCTCCTGGCTGGCCGCACCTCCCCCCTTGCTCCTTTATATATGGGGCAGGGGGGCACCCTAGGGACACTACAATTGATCGTTTGATCTTTTAGGCGTGTGCGGTGCCCTCCTCCACCATAGTCCACCTCGATAATACTGTAGCAGTGCTTAGGCGAAGCCCTGCGTCGGTAGAACATCATCATCGTCACCACGCCGTCGTGCTGATGAAACTCTCCCTCAACACTCAGCTAGATCAGAGTTCGAGGGACGTCATCGGGCTGAATATGTGCTGAACTCGGAGGTGCCGTACGTTCGGTACTTGATCGGTCAGATCGTGAAGACGTACGACTACATCAACCGCGTTGTGCTAACGCTTCCGCTTTCGGTCTACGAGGGTACGTGGACAACACTCTCCCCTCTCGTTGCTATGCATCACCATGATCTTGCGTGTGCGTAGGATTTTTTTTGAAATTACTACGTTCCCCAATGTACAACGACTATGAACATTGGAAATAAAGGAAGAGATACCTGAGAAGAAGCGTGATAAATGGTTCAATCAAGATAAACCAATGGTACCTGAGCGAGTCATGGATTAGGGGGTCTCCGGACAGCCGTACTATATCCTTTGGCCGGACTACTGGACTATGAAGATACGAGATTGAAGACTTCGTCCCGTGTCCGGATGGGACTCTCCTTGGCGTGGAAGGCAAGCTTGGCAATTGATACGTCTCCAATGTATCTACAATTTTTGATTGCTCCATGCTATATTATCTACTGTTTTGGACATTATTGGGCTTTATTATCCACTTTTATATTATTTTTGGGACTAACCTATTAACCGGAGGCCCAGCCCAGAATTGCTGTTTTTTTTGCCTATTTCAGGGTTTCGAAGAAAAAGAATATCAAACGGAGTCCAAACGGAATAAAACCTTCGGGAACGTGATTTTCTCACCGAACATGATCCAGGAGACTTGGACCCTATGTCAAGACACAAAAGAGGAGGCCACGAGGTAGGGGGGCGCGCCTACCCCCCCCCCCCCCAGGCGCGCCCTCCACACTCGTGGGGCCCCTGTTGCTCCACTGACGTACTCCTTCCTCCTATATATACCTACGTACCCCCAAACGATCAGATACGGAGCCAAAATCCTAATTCCACTGCCGCAACTTTCTGTATCCACGAGATGCCATCTTGGGGCCTGTTCCGGAGCTCCGCCGGAGGGGGTATCCATCATGGAGGGCTTCTACATCATCACCATAGCCCCTCCGATGAAGTGTGAGTAGTTCACCTCAGACCTACGGGTCCATAGTTATTAGCTAGATGGCTTCTTTTCTCTTTTTGGATCTCAATACAATGTTCTCCCCCTCTCTTGTGGAGATCTATTCGATGTAATCTTCTTTTTGCGGTGTGTTTGTTGAGAACGATGAATTGTGGGTTTATGATCAAGTCTATCTATGAAGAATATTTGAATCTTCTCTAAATTCTTTTATGTATGATTGGTTATATTTGCAAGTCTCTTTGAATTATCAGTTTGGTTTAGCCTACTAGATTGATCTTTCTTGCAATGGGAGAAGTGCTTAGCTTTGGGTTCAATATTGCGGTGTCCTTTCCCAGTGACAGTAGGGGCAGCAAGGCACGTATTGTATTGTTGCCATCGAGGATAACAAGATGGGGTTTTCATCATATTGCATGAGTTTATCCCTCTACATCATGTCATCTTGCTTAAGGCGTTAGTCTGTTTTCATTAACTTAATACTCTAGATGCATGCTGGATAGCAGTCGATGAGTGGAGTAATAGTAGTAGATGCAGGCAGGAGTCGGTCTACTTGTCTCGGACGTGATGCCTATATACATGATCATGCCTAGATATTCTCATAACTATGCTCAATTCTGTCAATTGCTCAACAGTAATTCGTTCACCCACCGTAGAATAGTTATGCTCTTGAGAGAAGCCACTAGTGAAACCTATGGCCCCCGGGTCTATCTTCATCATATTAATCTTCCAATACTTAGTAATTTCCTTTGCTTTTATTTTACTTTGTATCTTTATCATAAAAATACCAAAAATATTATCTTATCATATCTATCAGATCTCACTCTCGTAAGTGGCCGTGTAGGGATTACCAACCCCTTATCGCGTTGGTTGCGAGGATTTATTTGTTTTGTGCAGGTACGAGGGACTCGCGCGTAGCCTCCTACTGGATCGATACCTTGGTTCTCAAAAACTGAGGGAAATATTTACGCTACTCTGTTGCATCATCCCTTCCTCTTCGGGGAAAACCAACAAAGTGCTCAAGAGGTAGCAAGAAGGATTTCTGGCGCCGTTGCCGAGGAGTCTACGCAAAAGTCAATATACCATGTACCCATCACAATCCCTATCTCCCGCATTACATTATTTGACATTTGCCTCTCGTTTTCCTCTCCCCCACTTCACCCTTTCCGTTTTATTCGCCCTCTCTCTCTATTCTCCCTCTCTTTCCCGTTGGCCTCTTTTTGCCTGCTTGCTTTTTGTTTGCTTGTGTGTTGGATTGCTTGCTTGTCACGATGGCTCAAGATAACACTAAATTGTGTGACTTTACCAATACCAACAATAATGATTTTATTAGCACTCCGATTGCTCCTCTTACCGATGCTGAATCTTGTGAGATTAATGCTACCTTGCTGAATCTCGTCATGAAAGATCCGTTTCCCGGCCTTCCTAGTGAAGATGCCGCTACCCATCTAAAGAGCTTCGTTGATTTGTGTGATATGCAAAAGAAGAAAGATGTGGATAATGATATTGTTAAATTGAAGCTATTTCCTTTTTCTCTTAGAGATCGTGCTAAAGCTTGGTTCTCGTCTTTGCCTAAAAATAGTATTGATTCATGGAATAAGTGCAAAGATGCTTTTATCTCTAAGTATTTTCCTCCCGCTAAGATCATCTCCCTTAGAAACGATATTATGAATTTTAAGCAACTTGATCATGAACATGTTGCACAAGCTTGGGAGAGGATGAAATTAATGATAAGTAATTGCCCTACTCATGGTTTGAATTTGTGGATGATTATACAAAATTTTTATGCCGGATTGAATTTTGCTTCTAGAAATCTTTTAGATTCGGCCGCGGGAGGGACTTTTATGGAAATCACTTTAGGAGAAGCTACTAAACTCCTAGATAATATTATGGTTAACTATTCTCAATGGCATACTGAAAGATCTACTAATAAAAGGTGCATGTGATAGAAGAAATTAATGTTTTGAGTGGAAAGATGGATGAACTTATGAAATTATTTGCTAGTAAGAGTGTTTCTTCTGATCCTAATGATATGCCCTTGTCTACTTTTATTGAGAATAATAATGAATCTATGGATGTGAATTTTGTTGGTAGGAACAATTTTGGTAACAACGCGTATAGAGGAAATTTTAATCCTAGGCCTTATCCTAGTAATCCCTCTAATAATTATGGTAATTCCTACAACAATTCTTATGGAAATTATAATAAGATGCCCTCTGATTTTGAATCTAATATTAAAGAATTTATTAGTTCGCAAAATAATTTCAATGCTTTGATTGAAGAAAAATTGCTTAAGATTGATGAGTTGGCTAGGAACATTGATAGAATTTCTCTTGATGTTGATTCTTTGAAACTTAGATCTATTCCACCTAAGCATGATATCAATGAGTCTCTCAAAGCATGAGAATTTCCATTGATGAGTGCAAAGAAAGAACCGCTAGGATGCGTGCTAAGAAAGATGCCTTTATAAGAGCATGTTCTTCTAGTTCCTATGAAAATAAAGATGAAGATCTAAAAGTTATTGAAGTGTCCCCTATTATATATTTGTTTTGCAATATGAATCTTAATAATGATGGGACTGAATATGATCCACCTTTACCTAGAAGGCGTTCCAAGAATTCGGAGTTTTTAGATCTTGATGCTAAAATTGATGAAAGTGGGATTGAAGAAATTAAAACCCTAGATGTTGCTAAACCCACTATTTTGGATTTCAAGGAATTTAATTATGAAAATTGCTCTTTGGTTGATTGTATTTCCTTGTTGCAAAATGTGCTAAATTCTCCTCATGCTTATAGTCAAAATAAAGTGTTCACTAAACATATCGTTGATGCCTTGATGCAATCTTATGAAGAAAAACTTGAATTGGAAGTCTCTATCCCTAGAAAACTTTATGATGAGTGGGAACCAACTATTAAAATTAAGATTATAGATCATGAGTTTTATGCTTTATGTGATTTGGGTGCTAGTGTTTCCACGATTCCAAAGACTTTGTGTGATTTGTTAGGTTTCTGTGATTTTGATGATTGCTCTCTAAACTTGCACCTTGTGGATTCCACTATAAAGAAACCTATGGGAATAATTAATCATGTTATTATTGTTGCAAATAGGAATTATGTGCCCGTAGATTTTATTGTTCTTTACATAGATTGCAATCCTTAATGTCCTATTATTCTTGGTAGACCTTTCCTTAGAACGATTGGTGCAATTATTGATATGAAGAAGGAAATATTAGATTCCAATTTCTGTTAAGGAAAGTCATGGAAAACTTTCCTAGAAATAAAATTAATTTACCTAATTAATCTATTATTAGAGCCACTTTTGGATTGCCTACCAAAGATGGCAATACCTAGATCTATCCTTGCTTTTTATGCCTAGCTAGGGGCGTTAAACGATAGCGCTTGTTGGGAGGCAACCCAATTTTATTTTTATTCCTTGCTTTTTGCTCCTGTTTAGTAATAAATAATTTATCTAGCCTCTGTTTAGGTTGTATATTTTGTGTTTAATTAGTGTTTGTGCCAAGTATAACCGATGGGAAGACTTGGGGAAAGTCTTGATATCTTGCTGTAAAAAACAGAAACTTTAGCGCTCACGAGAACTGCTGCCATTTTTATTTGGAAAGTTATATTTAGTTAATTATTTTTTCATATGATTAATATATAAATTCCTCACGTCCAGCAATTTATTTTAGAATTTTTGGGGTTCCAGATCTTGCGCTAGCTACAGATTATTACAGACTGTTCTGTTTTTGACAGATTCTGTTTTTCGTGTGTTGTTTGCTTATTTTGATGAATCTATGGCTAGTAAAATAGTTTATAAACCATAGAGAAGTTGTAATACAGTAGGTTTAACACCAATATAAATAAAGAATGAGTTCATTACAGTTCCTTGAAGTGGTCTTTTGTTTTCTTTCGCTAACGGAGCTCACGAGATTTTCTACTTTAAGTTTTGTGTTGTGAAGTTTTCAAGTTTTGGGTAAAGATTTGATGGATCATGGAACAAGGAGTGGAAAGAGCCTAAGCTTGGGGATGCCCATGGCACCCCCAAGATAATCTAAGGACACCTAAAAGCCAAAGCTTGGGGATGCCCCGGAAGGCATCCCCTCTTTTTGTCTACTTCTATCGGTAACTTTACTTGGAGCTATATTTTCATTCACCACATGATATGTGTTTTGCTTGGAGCGTCTTGTATGATTTGAGTCTTTGATTTTTAGTTTACCACAATCATCCTTGCTGTACATACCTTTTTAGAGAGCCATACATGATTTGGAATTTGTTAGAATACTCCATGTGCTTCGCTTATATCACTTGAGTTAGTTTTGCTCTAGTACTTCACTTATATATTTTAGAGCACGGTGGTGGATTTGTTTTATAGAAACTATTGATCTCTCATGCTTCACTTAGATTATTTTTAGAGTCTTAAATAGCATGGTAATTTTCTTAAATAATCCTAATATGCTAGGTGTTCAAGATTAATAATTTTTTTCTTATGAGTGTTTTGAATACTAAGAGAAGTTTGATGCTTGATGATTGTTTTGCGATATGGAGGTAATAATATCAAAGTCATGCTAGTTGAGTAATTGTGAATTTGAGAAATGCTTGTGTTGAAGTTTGCAAGTCCCGTAGCATGCACGTATGGTAAACGTTATGTAACAAATTTGAAACATGAGGTGTTATTTGATTGTCTTCCTTATGAGTGGCGGTCGGGGACGAGCGATGGTCTTTTCCTACCAATCTATCCCCCTACGAGCATGCGCGTAGTGCTTTGGTTTTTGATGACTTGTAGATTTTTGCAATAAGTATGTGAGTTCTTTATGACTAATGTTGAGTCCATGGATTTTACGCACTCTCACCCTTCCATCATTGCTAGCCTCTTCGGTACCGTGCATTGCCCTTTCTCATATTGAGAGTTTGTGCAAACTTCGCTGGTGCATCCAAACCCCGTGATATGATACACTCTTTCACACATAAACCTCATATCTTCCTCAAAACAGCCACCATACCTACCTATTATGGCATTTCCATAGCCATTCCGAGATATAATGCCATGCAACTTTCCACCATTCCGTTCATCATGACACATTCATCATTGTCATATTGCTTAGCATGATCATGTAGTTGACATAGTATTTGTGGCAAAGCCACCGTTCATAATTCTTTCATACATGTCACTTTTGGTTCATTACATAACCCGGTACACCGCAGGAGGCATTCATATAGTGTCATATCTTGTTCTAAGTATCGAGTTGTAATTCTTGAGTTGTAAATAAATAGAAGTGTGATGACGATCATTCATAGAGCATTGTCCCAAAAAAAAGAAAGGCCAAAAAAAGAAGAAAGGCCAAATAAAAAATTAAAATAAAGAAGGGACAATGCTACTATCCTTTTTCCACACTTGTGCTTCAAAGTAGCACCATAATCTCCATGATAGAGAGTCTTTTGTTTTGTCACTTTCATATACTAGTGGGAATTTTTCATTATAGAACTTGGCTTGTATATTCCAACAATGGGCCTCCTCAAGTGCCCTAGGTCTTCGTGAGCAAGCAAGTTGGATGCACACCCACTTAGCTTCTTTTGTTGAGCTTTCATACATTTATAGCTCTAGTGCATCAGTTGCATGGCAATCCCTACTCCTTTCATTAACATCAATTGATGGGCATCTCCATAGCCCGTTTATTAGCCTCGTTGATGTGAGACTTTCTCCTTTTTTGTCTTCTCCACATAACCCCCATCATCATATTCTATTCCACCCATAGTGCTATATCCATGGCTCGCGCTCATATATTGCGTGAAAGTTTATAGGTTTGAGATTACTAAAGTATGAAACAATTGCTTGACTTGTCATCGGGGTTGTGCATGATGAGAGCATTCTCGTGTGACGAAAATGGAGCATGACTAAACTATATGATTTTGTAGGGATGAACTTTCTTTGGCCATGTTATTTTGAGAGGACATAATTGCTTAGTTAGTATGCTTTAAGTATTATTATTTTTATGTCAATATGAACTTTTATCTTGAATCTTTCGGATCAGAATATTCATACCACAATTAAGAAGAATTACATTAAAATTATGCCAAGTAGCACTCCGCATCAAAAAATTCTATTTTTATCATTTACCTACTCGAGGACGAGGCGGAATTAAGCTTGGCGATGCTTGATACGTCTCCAACATATTTATAATTTTTGATTGCTCCATGCTATATTATCTACTGTTTTGGACATTATTGGGCTTTATTATCCACTTTTATATTACTTTTGGGACTAACGTATTAATCGGAGGCCCAGCCCAGAATTGCTGTTTTTTTGTGCCTATTTCAGGGTTTCGAAGAAAAGGAATATCAAACGGAGTCCAAACGGAATAAAACCTTCGGGAACGTGATTTTCTCACCGAACATGATCCAGGAAACTGGGACCCTACGTCAAGACACAAAAGAGGAGGCCACGAGGTAGGGGGGCGCGCCACCCCCCCAAGCGCGCCCTCCACCCTCGTGGGCCCCCTGTTGCTCCACCGATGTACTCATTCCTTCTATATATACCTACGTACCCCCAAACGATTAGATACGGAGCCAAAATCCTAATTCCACCACCGCAACTTTCTGTATCCACGAGATCCCATCTTGGGGCCTGTTTCGGAGCTCTGCCGGGGGGGGGGGGGTATCCATCACGGAGGGCTTCTACACCATCACCATAGCCCCTCCGATGAAGTGTGAGTAGTTCACCTCAGACCTACGGGTCCATAATTATTAGCTATATGGCTTCTTTTCTCTTTTTGGATCTCAATACAATGTTCTCCCCCTCTCTTGTGGAGATCTATTCGATGTAATCTTCTTTTTGTGGTGTGTTTGTTGAGACCGATGAATTGTGGGTTTATGATCAAGTCTATGTATGAACAATATTTGAATCTTCTCTCAATTCTTTTATGTATGATTGGTTATCTTTGCAAGCCTCTTCGAATTATCAGTTTGGTTTGGCCTACTAGATTGATCTTTCTTGCAATGGGAGAAGTGCTTAGCTTTGGGTTCAATCTTGCGGTGTCCGTTCCCAGTGACAGTAGGGGCAGCAAGGCACGTATTGTATTGTTGCCATCGAGGATAACAAGATGGGGTTTTCATCATATTGTGTGAGTTTATCCCTCTACATCATGTCATCTTGCTTAAGGCGTTACTCTGTTTTCATTAACTTAATACTCTAGATGCATGCTAGATAGCGGTCGATGAGTGGAGTAATAGTAGTAGATGCAGGCAGGAGTCGGTCTACTTGTCTCGGACGTGATGCCTATATACATGATCATGCCTAGATATTCTCATAACTATGCTCAATTCTGTCAATTGCTCAACAGTAATTCGTTCACCCACCGTAGAATACTTATGCTCTTGAGAGAAGCCACTAGTGAAACCTATGGCCCCCGGGTCTATCTTCATCATATTAATCTTCCAATACTTAGTAATTTCCTTTGCTTTTTTACTTTGCTTTTATTTTACTTTGTATCTTTATCATAAAAATACCAAAAATATTATCTTATCATATCTATCAGATCTCACTCTTGTAAGTGGCCGTGTAGGGATTGACAACCCCTTATCGCGTTGGTTGCGAGGATTTATTTGTTTTGTGCAGGTACGAGGGACTCGCGCGTTGCCTCCTACTGGATTGATACCTTGGTTCTCAAAAACTGAGGGAAATACTTACGCTACTCTGCTGCATCATCCCTTCCTCTTCGGGGAAAAACCAACGCAATGCTCAAGAGGTAGCAGCAATACGGATATGTAGATCTCCTCCCTTGTAACCAACTTCGTGTAACCCTAGCCCCCTCCGGTGTCTATATAAACCGGAGGGGTTGGTCCATAGGATGACAACAATCATACCATAGGCTAGCTTCTAGGGTTTAGCCTCTTCGATCTCGTGGTAGATCAACTCTTGTAATACTCATATCATCAAGATTAATCAAGCAGGACGTAGGGTATTACCTCCATCAAGAGGGCCCGAACCTGGGTAAAACATCGTGTCCCCTGCCTCCTGTTACCATCCGCCTTAGACGCACAGTTTGGGACCCCCTACCCTAGATCCGCCGGTTTTGACACCGACATTGGTGCTTTCATTGAGAGTTCCACTGTGTCGTCATCATAAGGAGGGATGGCTCGTCTCGTTGTCAAGGACAACATCACCTCTGGGGGAGCCCTGGCTGTAGGCCAAACTCTCCGACTAGGCGGCTTCGTCATGACCGCCCGCTCGGCCGTTGTGCCGACGATGACTTCTCGGGCCATCGAAAACAACCTCCACATCGGCTCGAAATTCACCTAGCAGATGGATCCAATGGAGCTCTCTTCTATGAATGAGCTCTTGGATCGCATCGCCGCTCTGGGAGTCGCTACGGACTACGATCGGATTGGGCTTAAACCCGACCAATGGGAGATTAACTCCCCGCCGGTCACCCATCAGATAGCGGTGGTGGAGGAGCAATGCGGCGATTCTCCCTCTATCCTGAGGACGAACTATGTCCGGATTCCCGAGCTCTCCGAGCCGGATACCCGCCCACGGGAGGACATCGCCCTAACCCTGAACCTAGAATCAGGCTGCATGCCGAACCTGTGAGGCAACATCCTGGAGCCCGAACTTCCAAGATCGGAAACTCCCCCGCCCTGGGGTCTCAGATTGGGTCAAGGTCTGGACTTAAATCCACCCACCCACCCAGATACAAACGATCTTTCCCACATTAGACAAGAGCCCCAAGAGACAGTACATCACTATTGGGCCAGATTCCTCCTTGTAATGAACAAGGTCAAGGACTGTCGCGAGGAAGACGCAATTTCGTTCTTCTGCAACAATTGCACGGACAAGGGAATCCTCAATGCCATAAGTCGCCATGACATAGCACACTTCGCTGACTTGGCGGCCATAGTATGGAAGTACTGTGCGATGGAAAGCGCCTAGAAAACCCAAACAAAATTTTGGGATAATCCGGCTCTGACAAAACCCCCAGTCCGAACTAAAAGGGTGCACTCTCATAAGTTGCCCGACTCAATTACAAAGAAGCAAAAGCCCACTATAGGGCATGGAACCGTATTGGAGGGATGGCTTAATGGGCCCTGCAAAATTCATAGTACAGCGGATACCATACCAACCCACAGCCTTAGAGCATGTTGGGTACTCCGGCAGGTAGCCAAGAGCGGTGAGGATCTCCTCATCCAAAACACCTCAGAGCACCATCCCATGGATAACAATACAGTATTAACAGTCTTCGAGACCTTCGCCTCAAATAATAGGCGTAAGCGAGCACTCCGCAGCCTTGCCGAAGTCTGCCACGTGGCAGCAATAAATACATGGAGCGACACGACTATCACCTTCAACGCCAGTGACGAACCTAAATTCCGAACAACCCGAGCACCGGCCGCCTTGGTCCTCAGTCCAATTGTGGACGGCTTTCGGCTCACTAAAGTGCTCATGGACGGTGGCAGGGATTAAACCTCATTTTGAGGCGACTCTTCAAAAAATGGAAATAGATAGAAACTGTACCGAGCAAAGCAGCATGACCTTCCGAGGGATCATCCCTAGTCGGGAGGCACGTTGCGTTGGGAAAATCACACTAGATGTGGTATTCGGCACTCCGGAGAATTACAGGTCCGAAGAAATTACATTCGAAGTGGCCTCGTTCAGTAGCGGATACCACGCCCTTCTAGGGCGGGAGGCATTCACAATCTTCCAAGCCATACCCCATTACGGGTACATGAAGCTCAAAATGCCCGGGCCCAATGGGATCATCACTCTAGCTAGTGATCCGGGCATAGCACTCCGCGTTGAGAACAAAACAGCCGCACTGGCCCTCGAGGCATTATCCGAAGCCCTTGTGGCGGAGGAATTAACTGCGCTGCGGTCCATAGTGGACAGGGACGACGTGATACTAGACAAAAGATCCAAGTCCACCTCTTTCAAACCAGCGGATGAAATAGTCAAATTCCATGTCCATCCAACGGACCCCTCAAAAACAACATCCATCGGGGCACAGTTAAACCCGCTATAGACGCCGCACTACGGGAGTTCCTGCGCGATAATTGGGACATATTCGCCTGGCATCCTTCAGACATGCTAGGAATCCCACGCAGGCTGGCCGAGCATAGCCTTAACATTCTAAAAGGATTCAAGCCGGTCAAGTAGACTCTTCGGCGCTTCTCTGAACCTAAGCGACAAGCCATGGGAGAGGAGCTAGCCAAGTTAGTGGAGGCCGGATTCATTAGAGAAATAAAGCATCCGGACTGGCTAGCAAACCTGGTGATGGTACCAAAGAAGGATAAATCCTCGCGCCTATGCGTCGACTTCAAGGACCTTAATAAGGCTTGCCCAAAGGATCCCTCCCCCTCCTTCGCATCGATCAAATTATCGACGCTACCGCAGGACACGACTCATTGAGCTTCCTCGACGCATACTCCGGTTATCACCAAATTAAGATGGTGGAGTCCGATCAAGTCGCAACGGCATTTATCACTCCATATGGCCCCTTCTGTTTTAACACAATGCCCTTCGGGCTCAAAAACGCCGGCGCAACGTATCAGCGCATGATTCAGACATGTCTGGAAAACCAGATCGGCAAAATAGTGGAGGCATACGTAGACGATGTGGTCGTTAAAACCAGACACGTCGACTCCTTAATAGACGACTTGAGGCTCACGTTCGATAATCTCCGAACATACGACGTTAAGCTTAATCCGGAAAAATGCGTTTTCGGCGTACCCGTTGGAAAGCTCCTGGGCTTCATCGTCTCTAGTAGAGGAATTGAAGCAAATGCGGCCAAAATCCGAGCTCTGTCACAGTTGGTTATCCCAACCGACCTCAAGAAAATCCAGAAGTTAACTAGATGTGTGGCGGCCTTAAGTCGCTTTATCTCCCGATTAGGAGAAAAGGCACTCCCCCTTTATCGCCTTCTTCGGTGCACCGAACACTTCGAATGGACGGACGCAGCCATGGACGGACTGGAAGAAATAAAAGCCATCCTAGCCACCAACCCAATCTTGGCCGCGCTAAATGTCGGAAAACCAATGCTGTTATATATAGCAGTAACTCACCAAGTTGTAAGCGCAGTGCTCGTCGTCGAACGAGAGACGGACGGACATAAATTCCCACTTCAAAAGTCGGTATATTATGTATCCACTGTCCTCACTCCATGCAAATCACAGTACCCACATTATCAAAAGACAGCATACACGGTATTCATGGCATCCCAGAAATTACGACACTACTTTCAAGAGTGTTCAATTACGGTGGCCTCAGAAGTACCACTCAACAACATAATAAACAACCGCGATGCCACGGGTCGGATTGCCAAATGGGCTATCGAGATCCTCCCGTTCGACATAACATATAGACCACGACGAGCCATTAAGTCGCAAGTACTGGCCGATTTCGTCGCCAAATGGACAGAAGTCGAACTCCCTAAAGAGTACGGCGCGTACTCCAATTGGATCATGCACTTTGATGGCTCTAAAATGCTGGCTGGTCTGGGGGCTGGTGTCGTCCTGACGTCCCCCACCAGAGATACAGTCCAATACGTACTCCAAATACTATACACAGACTCCAACAACGCAGCCGAATACGAGGCCCTATTACACGGTCTCCGGATGGCAGTTTCCATGGGCATACAATGCCTGGAGGTGCGTGGGGACTCGAACCTCGCAATATCTCAAATAAATGGAGACTTCGATGCCAAGGATCCGAAAATGGCGGCATATCGCAACGCCGTCCTCAAAATGTCAGCTCGGTTCGAGGGGCTTGAATTTAACCATGTGGCTCGGGAAAACAATCAGGCGGCGGATATCCTTGCCCATATCGGCGCTAAGCGCGACCCTGTCCCACCTAACATCTTCCTGGAAAAGCTGTTTAAGCCATCCGTGGTATGGGAAGGGGACACCGGTAACAATAGTCCGGACCCGTCCACAACACCAGATACCGAATACTCGGACACAATCGGAGGCTCCGCCATCGAAATAACACCTTCACCCCACGTGATAATGGCCGTCATCGCCCTGTGGACAGAACCATTCCTGGCCTACCTAACCAGGCAGGAACTACCCGAGGACCAAAATGAGGCACGCTGCATAGTGCGGCGATCTAAAGCCTACAAGGTCCATGAGGGAGAGCTTTATAAGAAAAACACTACCGGAGTCCTTCAAAGGTGCATCTCCAATGAGGAAGGGCGGAAGCTTTTGGCAGAAATCCATGCTGGACTCAGTGGCCACCACGCCGCAGCCTGGGCCCTTGTTAGCAAGGCATTTCGTACAGGTTTCTATTGGCCGACAGCCTGAGCAGATGCACAGTATCTTGTCCAACATTGCGTCGGTTGCCAGCTTTTTGCAAACCAAAGCCATATGCTGCCTACCGCTCTCCAAACAATCCCCATTACTTGGCACTTTGCGGTTTGGGGGCTTGATATGGTCAGACCCCTTAAAGGGGGAACCCATAAGAAAAAAATACTTACTGGTCATGGTGGATAAATTCACCAAATGGATAGAAGCCAAACCCATTAAAACGGCTGAATTCGGACCAGTGATAGACTTCATATCTGGGGTTGTACACCGTTATAGCGTCCCCCACAGCATCATCACCATCAACGGCACGAACTTTACAGCCGACGAGGTAAAACTTTGGTGCAGCAACATGGGCATGAAGATCGATTATGCTTCTGTCTATCACCCGCAAACTAACGGTCAAGTCGAGCGAGCAAATGGTCTTATCATGAGCGGAATCAAACCCAGATTAGTGCGGTCCTTAAAGGAATCAAACACACACTGGGTAGAGGAGCTCGACTCCGTACTATGGGGGCTGCGGACCATGCTGAATCGCACTACCAGATACACACCGTTTTTATGGTGTACGGCGCAGAGGCGGTTCTGCCTTGTGACATAATTCATGACTCACCTTGAGTGTGCATGTACGAAGAAAAAGAGGCCGAGCTCGATCGGCAGGATAGTTTGGACGCCCTGGAGGAGGAGCGCGACATGGCAAAAGCCCGTTCAGCATTCTATCAACAACAGGCTTGAAGGTATCAAAGCAGAGAAGTACGGGCCAAAACCTATAACGTTGGCGAACTCGTTCTACGCCTGCCGGAGAAGAAAAAGAACAAGCTCAAGCCCAAATGGGAGGGTCCCTTCATTATTGACCAGGTTCTGACTGGTGGACCGTACCGTCTGCGGGATGCATCGGACAATCGACTCGAGCCAAACCCATGGAACGCAACCAGACTCCGAAGATTCTACGCCTAGTGCCGGACTCTATGTTCGTCTCCTTATCTCCGTCAATTTTTTTCAAATCAATTATCTATCTTTTCTCCCTTTCTCTCTTTTTATTCTCCTCGAGGCCTTAAAAGGCTAAACTTGTGTCTTGGTTACACAATCTTGACGCGCTAACCGCGCTCATTATACGTGTGGGCTTCTTATACATAAGCTTAATATAACTATTTTTTGGGCTTTATGCCCCACACATGTGTTATTCTTCCGCATGTACCTTTTTTCGCCATTAGATGCATCGATATGACTTAAGTTTTGGCCAAGCTGGGTTGCCTGGCTCCTGTATTTATGCCCTACGTTCCCGTTAATTCGGCTAGGTCATAAGGGGAGCACCTCTGCGATTGTTACTGCCGGGTCAGCCGGATGTGTACCTCAGACTGGGTGAAGCCAAAAGCTAGCGTTCTTAAGGGAATATTCGGTCGATGAACAAAAGATGACTTTTACTTAATTTGACACATGCCCCCAGATGTTTATAGCCTGTGTCTCTTTTCGCAGTTCGGACATGCACATTAGGGCATGCGTACCCAGGGAAAGGAACCCTTAATGGAACTATTCTCCCTGAAAGATGTTTCTTACTATCCATGTAATATAACATATCTAGTTGGGTACTTGTCTATTCAAGCACTTATGACCCGTATGCCTGGTTTCCATGCATACCCCGGTTTTTACATAACCGAGTGGGTATTCGGATACACTCCGGACTATCGGGTCCAGAGGTCGAAGCGAAAAGGTCCGCCATGTCAAATGATTTACAATTCGGCTAGGGACATTATATATGTCACTTGAAGTACACAGTCACTAAGACTGATTAAATTCTTCTTCTATACCATCCAACAGGCTGTCTAGCCTATAATCCTGTTGGGAATACTTTGCTGCTAATTCTACTTAGTCATACACCAAACTGACGGGGGATCTCTTTCCCATCGGGCCCCACAGGTCCGACCTCGTCCATGTGGTTTGGGTCAGCTTTGGTATATCGCGTCTTCACCATAGCCCAGGCTTCCCTTGCACCTTGTCGGCAGGCTGATATCTTCCATAATCGGAAGCGCCGCCGCACTTCCTTGAGCTTCTCTATAAGCTCCCCCATGCCTCCTGGTGGGGACGCGGATGGCCACAAGGCTTGGGCAATACCCTGCATCACCTTCCGAACTTGTTCGTGCAGTTGTGAGAGCTCTGGTAGAAGATCACCCGCAGACCTGGGCATCTCGTCCGTGGGACGACCCGTCAGCATACCTGCAGACATAACTCTGTTAGCCGGCTTCTTCACCGAACTCCTTCAACAGTTCGTTCAAGCACTTACTAAAAATGTCGCGTCGAAGCCGCTTATTCTCCTTCACGGAGTCCGCAAGCTTGGCTCGGACGTCTTTCAGTTCCACGTCCAGCCGGATATTGGCGTCCTGGAGATTATTTTTCTCCTGCCTGACCCACGTAAGCACGCGCTCACCAGCATTTAGATGTCGATTAGCACGTTGCGCATCCTCCGGCACGGCCTCCGGATTTACTCCAGGGTCATCTGCAACATCTACTATTAGATTTGCATGCATGCCGCATACTATCTGGTACCTGTAAATCTTTGCAATGGAAGCAAGTGTTACCAGAGGGGGCCTTCTCGGACTCCTTCAATGTGGCCACCGCGGCCTGTAGCCGGGCTTTGCACTCTTCCAGCTCTTGAGACAATTGGGTATTCTTCTCTGTAAGAACCTGCACAAATAATGATCCTTAAATTAGTTGTGTCAACTGTTTCAAGTCTCAGGGGCTACTGATATATATAATCATCATATTTTCCTACCCGTATATCCTTTACATACTGGTCCGTGGCTCTGGCAAGACCATTTTGAGCAGCACGGATGTACGCGTCTCCTGAGTTGAAGGCACTGAACGCCTCTTGGGAGAAACAAGCGTCACGGAGTACGGCCCGGCGACGCCTGTGATTCATGGCGCTCTCCATTTTGGAATTTGTAGTGGATAGTCTGTCCACATCCTCTGTAGGAGGAGCATCCGGCGTCCGCCCCGTGTTAGCTTCTGCCTCTATGTCCGGCCCTGGAGCCTGACTGGTGGAGGCGTGATCGGCAACCTCTCCGGATATAGTCCGGCGAGTGTTTTTCCTACTAGGAAACATGGACGTCATTATATTTTAAGAAAGACGACAACCACGGAGCAAGGTTTTGTATCATACCTCTGCGCCGGCGTCTCAGTCCTGACCACCTTCCTTTTTGGCCTACCCAGCTTCGGTGCCCCTTGTTGGCGAGTCACTGCAGGTTCGGCATGGCATCCCGAAGGCCTTCCCTGTAAAACACCATATGTGTATGGTAGGTGAAGTGTATAAAAGGGGATCCTTCTCAGAAGTTGGGACTCCGATTTTTCCTTACATGCGATGCAGGGAGTAGCCCAGGATAGTCGGCCGTGATGGCCACCATGGCGTCATTGCAGCTCAATTGATGGAATGTCCTGTCTATCGGCTCCACAAATATGTCCGGATCCTCTTCGAGTCTGGGATCGAGGGCCCGGTCAGGGTCCTCTGGTTGTGGAGGTGGGCTGTTGACCTCCCTTACAGCTTTTCGCAGTTCCTGCCGTGAAACGGCAAGGTGAGTATTTACGGCGAAGAATGCGGGAAGGTTGAGAGTAAAGAGTGACAACTTACCCAGCTTGGAGGGTTGTACATGGAGAATCCATCCTGTGGCTTAATACGGATGAACTCCTCTTCCTCTCCCTTGAACAACTCGGACATAATTTTTGCTAGAGCAGCAGCGGAGTCCGGTCCCTTACGCCCTCAGCGGGTGGCATCATCTTCCCCGTTAAAGTGCCACAAGGGGTGCCCTCGATATTGAAGTGGCTGCACCCCCCGTATTATGCATATTGACATAACCTCGATTATTGTCAATCCTGATTGAGCCAGCACTTTAATCCGGTCCATCAGGTAAAGGACTTCTCCATTGTCTTCCTCCTGGGGGCTCCGTGGGTGCCAGCTTCGGTGTTTCTTCAGAGGAGCATTGTTGAACTCGGGAAGACCCCTCCGAATAGGATCTGGAAGGGGGACGTCCTCCATGTAAAACCACTCCGAAGGCCAGTCTTCGGATGACTTCTTCGGGGTACCGGACAGGTATCCGGTTTCGGCGATGCACCATATTTCGGCTCTGCCCACATGATATAGTGACCCCTCTTGTGTACGGGGCACAAGCCAGAATAGCCTATTCCATAGCTCAAAATGAGCCTCGCAACCCAGAAACAGCTCACAAAGGGCAACATAACCAGCGATGTGTAATATGGAAGCGGGGGTAAGATTATGCAACTGGAGGCCGTAAAACTCCAGGAGCCCGCAGAGGAACGGATAGATTGGAAATCCAAGTCCCCTTAGTAAATAAGGGACAAGGCACACGCGCTCCCCCTTGGAGGGATTGGGGAAGCTCTCCGCTTGCTCCCCGCCATTAGGTGGCGAGCCCAGCTCGAATGGGGACCATATATGCTAGAGGGAGAAATCCCTGGGTCTGCAACTCTACTAATTGGCTGTGCGGGACGGAACACTTCTCCCAATCACCGGGCTTAGGGCTACGGGAGCGGGAAGAGGAGCTGCGATGGCCGACCATGTTGGAATGGATTTTTCCGAGCGCACTCTGATGGATACTCGCCGTGGGAGGATGGTGTGGTTTGGATCTAAGAATCCCTGTCCCTTTAATAGACAGTTTACTTACATGGCTAGGGTGGCGAATGTCAAAATGCCCCGGCCCCTCGCATTCGCTCGACACATGGAAGATAGCCCTTATTGGGCGCACAAGCCAAGGAGTGCAACATCTATGGGGAGCCGGACACTACTCAACAAATATTCAGAATTTGGAGAAGAACCCGCCTTGCAATGCCGAAGACAATCTACGCGCCGGACTCATCGTCATTGAAGCCTGGTTCGAGGGCTACTGAGGGAGTCATGGATTAGGGGGTCTGCGGACAGCAGGACTATATCCTTTGGCCGGACTGTTGGACTATGAAGATACGAGATTGAAGACTTCTTCCCGTGTCCGGATGGGACTCTCCTTGGCGTGGAAGGCAAGCTTGGCAATAGGATATGTAGATCTCCTCCCTTGTAACCGACTTTGTGTAACCCTAGCCTCCTCCGGTGTCTATATAAACCGGAGGGGTTGGTCCGTAGGACGACAACAATCATACCATAGGCTAGCTTCTAGGGTTTAGCCTCTTCGATCTCGTGGTAGATCAACTCTTGTAATACTCATATCATCAAGATTAATCAAGCAGAACATAGGGTATTACCTCCATCAAGAGGGCTCGAACCTGGGTAAAACATCGTGTCCCCTGCCTCCTGTTACCATCCGCCTTAGACGCACAGTTCGGGACCCCCTTCCCGAGATCCGCCGTTTTGACACCGACGGTACCCACAAGGACTTTGAAGGAGAAGCGCATTGCAGTGGAGGAAAATAAAAAAATGGATGACACAATTGTTGCTGAAAATTCAGAGAATAACGAAGACGCACCTATTGATATGGATGCTAATATGGTTTTCGTGTTGCCTGCTAAATTTCATGCGCCTGAGGCTGAAATTGCTGAACTTGTTCTTGGTCCAAAAAATTCTACATTTGAGAAACTAGAAAAGCATGCACAACACCTAAAGCCATTATTTATCATGGGCCACATCGATGGTAAGCATATTGGTCGCATGCTTGTTGATGGCGGTGCAGGTGTGAATATTATGCCATTTTCAATATTTTCTAAACTGAACCGAAAAGAGAGTGAGTTAATGAAGACCAATATGGGACTTAGAGGGTTCTCGGGAGAATTATCTGAAGCTAAGGGTGAGGGAGTCCTGGATTAGGGGGTGTTCGGGTAGCCGAACTATACCTTCAGCCGGACTCCAAGACTATGAAGATACAAGATTGAAGACTTCGTCCCGTGTCTGGATGGGTCTTTCCTTGGTGTGGAAGGCAAGCTTGGCGATGCGGATATTCAAGATCTCCTACCATTGTAACCGACTCTGTGTAACCCTAACCCTATCTGGTGTCTATATAAACCGGAGGGTTGTAGTCCGTAGGACATCAACTCCATATACAACAATCATACCATTGGCTAGCTTCTAGGGTTTAGCCTCCTTGATCTCGTGGTAGATCTACTCTTGTACTACCCATATCATCAATATTAATCAAGCAGGAGTAGGGTATTACCTCCATCGAGAGGGCCCGGACCTGGGTAAAAACATCGTGTCCCTTGTCTCCTGTTACCATCCGGCCTTGACGCACAGTTCGGGACCCCCTACCCGAGATCCGCCGGTTTTGACACCGACATTGGTGCTTTCATTGAGAGTTCCTCTGTGTCACCGCCTTTAGGCCCGATGGCTCCTTTGATCATCAACAATGATGCGGTCCAGGGTGAGACTTTTCTCCCCGGACAGATCTTCGTCTTCGGCGGCTTCGCACTGCGGGCCAATTCGCTTGGCCACCTGGAGCAGATCGAAAGCTACGCCCCTGGCCATCAAATCAGGTTTGGAAGCCTAAATTACATGGCAGACATCCGCGGAGATTTGATCTTCGACGGATTCAAGCCACAACCAAGTGCGCCGCACTGTCTCGTGGGGCATGATCTAGCTCTGTCACCGAACAGTATCCCAGAGGCCGCAAACGCACCAGCTCTGACCCTTAATTCGGAGCCAGTTGTGTCAGTCGAGGATGAGCGGTTGCACGTCACCTCAGGGGCTGCGATCTCAAAGGCGATCGAGCCGAACGCCGGCCCCACACTCTGCGTGACTCATGACTCCGAGGATCCGGACTCCTCTCCGGACTCTGAACCCCCCACGCCCCTGCCGATCGAATCCGATTGGGCGCCAATAATGGAGTTCACCGCCGCGGACATCTTTCAGCACTCGCCTTTTGGCGACATCCTGAATTCTCTCAAGTCTCTCTCTTTATCAGGAGAGCCCTGGCCGGATTACGGTCAGCGAGGATGGGATACAGACGATGAAGAAGTTCAAAGCCCACCCACCACCCACTTTGTAGCCACTGTTGACGATTTAACCGACATGCTTGACTTCGGCTCCGAAGACATCGACTGTATGGACGACGATGTAGGAGACGAATAGGAGCCAGCACCTATAGGGCGCTGGAAGGCCACCTCGTCATATGACATATATATGGTGGATACTCCAAATGATGGAGATGGCGATGGAATAGCGGGGGATGACACCTCCAAGAAACAGCCAAAGCGCCGGCGTCAGCGGTGCCGCTCTAAATCCCGCCAAAGCAAAAATGGTGATTCCGGCACGGGAGATAATACTACCCCGGATAGCGCCGAAGAACACCCACCACAGCAAGATTCGGCACAGGAAGATGGAGAAGCCAGCCCTCATGAGAGAGCGGCAGACCGAGAGGTCGAGGATGATAACTATATGCCTCCCTCCGAAGACGAGGCAAGCCTCGATGACGACGAATTCGTCGTACCATCAGACCCCGCCGAACAAAAGCATTTCAAACACAGGCTTTTAGCCATGGCAAGCAGCCTCAAGAAAAAGCAACAACAGCTTAGAGCTGACCAAGACTTGGTAGCTGACAGATGGACTGAAGTCCTTGCAGCCGAAGAGTACGAACTCGAACGCCCCTCCAAGAGTTACCCAAAGCGCAGGCCGCTACCCCGATCAGAGGAGGAAGCACCTACATCACCAGCGCACGACATGACAGACTGGCCACCTCGCGACCGCGACAAAGAGGCCTCTCGGCCCTCCACCCAAGCCATGTCCCGACGCCGCTCAACTAAGGCATGGGAAAATGCGCCAGACCTGCGAGACGTACTGGAGGATGAGGCAAGACAAACAAGATCGATCTACGGATCGCGCAGGCGCCCTACGGCACGTGATGATGATCTTCACTCCGGATACAACAAATCCGGCCGGGCCGAACACAACAGACATAGCTCTTCTGAGCTGCGTCGTGATATAGCCCAGTACAGAGGCGCCGCACACCCGCTATGCTTCACGGATGAAGTAATGGATCATAAAATCCCAGAGGGTTTCAAACCCGTAAACATCGAATCATACGATGGCACAACAGATCTGGCGGTATGGATCGAGGATTATCTCCTTCACATCCACATGGCACGCGGCGATGATCTACACGCCATCAAATACCTCCCGCTCAAACTTAAAGGACCAGCCCGGCATTGGCTCAACAGCCTGCCAGCAAACTCAATCGGTTCTTGGGAGGACCTGGAAGCCGCATTCCTCGACAACTTCCAGGGCACTTACGTGCGACTGCCGGATGCCGACGACTTAAGCCACATAATTCAGCAGCCAGAAGAATCAGCTAGACAATTCTGGACACGGTTCCTAACAAAGAAAAACCAGATAGTCGACTGTCCGGACGCAGAGGCCCTAGCAGCCTTCAAGCATAACATCCGCGACGAGTGGCTTGCCCGGCACCTGGGACAGGAAAAGCCGAAATCTATGGCAGCCCTCACGACACTCATGACCCGCTTTTGCACGGGAGAAGACAGCTGGCTAGCTCGCAGTAACAACTTATCAAAGAACCCTGGTAATTCGGATACCAAGGACAAAAGTGGCAGGACATGTCGGAATAAGCAAAAACGCCGCGTTAGCAGCGACAACAATGAAGACACGGCAATCAATGCCGGATTCAGAGGCTATAAATCCGGTCAGCGGAAAAAGCCATCCAAAAAGAATACTCAGGGCTCGTCCAGTTTGGACCGAATACTCGACCACTTGTGCCAGATACATGGCACCCCCAAAAGGCCAGCCAATCACACTAACAGGGATTGTTGGGTGTTCAAGCAGGCAGGCAAGTTAAGAGCCGAAAACAAAGACAAGGGGCTGCACAACGATGACGAGGAGGAGCCCAGGCCGCCGAACAACAATGGACAGAAGGGCTTTCCCCCACAAGTGAGGACGGTGAACATGATATATGCAACCCACGTCCCCAAGAGGGAGCGGAAGCGTGTGCTAAGGGACGTATACGCGATGGAGCCAGTCGCCCCAAAGTTCAACCCATGGTCTTCCTGCCCGATCACTTTTGATCGAAGGGACCACCCCACTAGCATCCGTCATGGCGGATTCACCGCATTGGTTCTAGACCCAATTATTGACGGATTTCACCTCACTAGAGTCCTTATGGACGGCGACAGTAGCCTGAACCTGCTTTATCAGGATACAGTGCGGAAAATGGGCATAGATCCCTCAAGGATTAGGCCCACAAAAACGACCTTTAAAGGCGTTATACCAGGTGTAGAAGCCAACTGTACAGGCTCAGTAACACTTGACGTGGTCTTCGGATCCCCGGACAATTTCCGAAGCGAAGAGTTAATCTTCGATATAGTCCCGTTTCGCAGTGGCTATCATGCCCTGCTCGGACGAACCGCATTCGCAAAGTTCAATGCGGTGCCGCGCTATGCATATCTCAAGCTCAAGATGCCAGGCCCTCGAGGAGTAATCACGGTCAATGGAAACATCGAACGCTCCCTCCGTACGAAGGAGCACACGGCGGCTCTCGTAGTGGAAGTACAAAGTAGCCTTCTTTTGGCAATTCTCCAGTCCGGCCGTTAAAAAGCTAGACACCGCCAAGTGCGCCCAGAGTAACCCACAGCAGGACCGCCTGGCACGTTCTGAGCAAGCGTAGCAATGCGGCCCCAACCCCAGCTCTCGCGACATAGCGAAACCAGTGCCTCGCGTACATAACTACGCCCTTGAAATACCATGGGCACAGGGGAAGGGCACAATAACGGCACGCCCAAAATACGGCTTAAAACGTACTAGGGGCTGCCGGATTCTTTTTTTAATTTTTTCTTACTTTCAGGACTCCATACTTCGGACGACCTGTTCGGCAATTCGACTGCCGCACAAACGATGCAAGATCCAGGGAGGCAGACAAGCCATGCCGCATTATGGAACTCCCAGGTGGTCTCTGTTACGAGCGGTATACCTGTTTTGAATACAATTCCGCGGCCTGCCCCTGGTCAAGACATGTTAATAGTCCAATATCTTTTTGCTTATCGCACTATTTGTATCGTTGGGCTTTGATAAATAGCCTCTCTATAAACAATGCATAGCTTTTTGTCTATTCTTCGCATTATCCTCTTTTCACATAGATGTTTATTAAATGACATGATTGCACCCGTACACCATGGTACGGCAAACACGCCAGGGGCTTCAGTACCCCTCATTATGGTGTGAGAAGTCCGTACACTTTCACAAGTGTGGCACCCCGAACTTATAGCACTATATGCATCGGCTCCGAATCATGATTTGGGTCAATAGTTGGGTTTGCCCGGCTCCTATGTTTTGGTGCCTTACGTTCCACTATATCGGCTAAGTTAGCACTAGGAGAACCACTGCGATTGTGCCCCGGTTCAGCTGGGTTAAGCACCTCAGTGGAGAAAGCTAAAACTGACTGTCATGATGAGGCGAGAGACCGGTCGCTGTTCGAGAGGTTTTTCGAGTCCCTAAAGACTTATGCCGCTTCGAGCGAGGAGCTAGCTTTGTCCGGCCAAGGCGTGGATAGCGCCCCGAACTCGGTCTTCCGAACTAGGGGCTTCAGCGAAATTTAAAATTATAGAGTTCTATGGCTAAGTGAGAGTGTTCAAGCATTATAGTCCGATTTCCTGGTTCGTTGTGCTGAGCGCCTCCCTCGAAGGACCCAACTATGGGAAAAAGAGCGCTCAGGTTTATCCCAAACACCCCAGCACTAGTGGCATGGGGACAGAAGCCGACGACTGGCCATCTCTCATTTTTTTGATAAACGGCCGCATAGAAAGTAATATTTTAAATTCAATAAGCATTGCTTCGTGCATATGAACAAGTTTTCAGCGCACAGGATAAACACGAGCGAGTTCATTCAAAAATCACATCCTTGGTACATTCATCCGCCACAAGGCGGGCACCTGCAAGAACATCCTTGTAGTAGTTCTCGGGCTTGCGATGCTCCTTCCCCGGCGGCGGCCCGTCCTTCACAAGCTTCTCACCGTCCAGCTTACCCCAGTGCACCTTTGCATGGGCAAGGGCCCGACGGGCACCTTCGATGCAGACGGAGTGCTTGATGACCTCGAGCCTCGGACAGGCCTCCACCAGCCGCCGCACCAGCCCGAAATAGCTCCCACGCAGGGCCTCTCCGGGCCACAGCCGAACTATGAAGCCCTTCATGGCCTGTTCGGCCGCCTTGTGGAGCTCGACCAGCTGTTTCACCTGGTCGCTCAAGGGCACAGGGTGTCCGGCCTTAGAATACTGAGACCAGAACACCTTCTCCGTCGAGCTGCCCTCTTCAGCTTGGTAGAATGCGGCGGCGTCGGATACGCTGCGGGGAAGATCTGCGAATGCCCTTGGAGAGCTCCGGATTCGAGTAAGTAACAAGTAGTTTACTTTTATATTTCTGCTTTGCATAAAGAATGCCTTACCCGCTGCTATCTTCCTCATCTCCTCCAACTCTTGGAGGGCCTTTTGGGCTTCGGCCTTGGCGGACTTGGCAGTCTCAAGGGCCGTTGCGAGCTCGGATGCTTGCACCTTTGACTCAAGCTCCAAACTCTCATGTTTTTTCATGAGAGCCTGAAGCTCTTGCTGAACCTCGCCGACCTGAGCCCCAAGTCTGTCTCGCTCGGTGCGCTCCGCGGCCGTTTTCTTTTCGGCCTCAGACAGCGCCTGCTTAAGGGTCGCCACCTCAGTCGTGGCCCCTACAATAAGCAGTACAATCCTGTTATCTTTTTGCAATCACGCCTTTTTATAGGCACTTTTTCTATAAGGTATTTCTTACCTTCTTTCTCCTCGAGCCGCCGCTTGGCAAGGCCGAGCTCTTGCTCGGTCCGCTCGAGGTCCTGCTTCAGGACACCCACCTCCACAGTCAGTGCGGCGGTGGATAGCAGCGAAGCCTGCATACGCATATTGACTCTTTTTTGTTAGACTCCTGTGATATTTAATAGATCCTCTATTCGGCTTTTCTTTCCGAATGCCAAACAGAGCATCAGGGGCTACTGTCTATGCGGTAATATTTTTACATATTTTTACTTACCTCGAAGCCTGTTAGAAGGCTAGCGCAAGCTTCAGTCAGTCCGCTCTTGACGGACTGAACCTTCTGGATCACCGTACTCATAATAGTACGGTGCCCCTCGTCGATGGAGGCACCGTCGAGCACCTCTAGCAGATTGTCCGGCACCTCCGGTTGGACGGAGGCCGCCGGCTCAGAAGGCTTGCTCCTCTTGGAAGGAGTTCCCCTACCGCGGTCCGGAATTGTGGAAGATTTCGGCGCGGTGTCCGGCACAAAGCCGGACTTGGAGCCCTGGGGGGCCTTATCCCCTTCACTCCTGGAGTCCGGGAGGTTGCCTTGCAGCTCCTCCGGGACCACCTCCTCCTGCCCCGGAGCTTGTCGCGACGCCACTTCGGCGTCGTCTGTAGTGCGGGGGGAGACAGCGGGCGGAACTGAGTTCACGTCCGATGAGTCCAGGGAGCCGCCCGACGATTCGTTGAATTCGGCCCGGGGCGGGCTGCATAATTACGTTTGACATTAGGGAAAGCTGTGCAACAAAGGAACATCATGAGTTACTCTGATATCCGAACTTACGATTTCGCCAGACGCTTGGCCCTGTTTGGCCACTCCTCTCCGCCCTCTTCGGCGTCGGGGGAGTAGTCCGGCGGAGGGGTCTTCCTTTTCCTAGACCCCTCGGCCTCCCCCGTTGGGGCGGCCTTCCTCTTCTCTCCTCCCTCCGCTGGGGGGGGAGAGCTTTCTTCTTCCTCCTCCTCGTTTTCACGGGAAGAGGGCGTCTTGGACTCGTCAGATGACGAGTCCGACACCACCACGTTACGGGCACTCTTTCGAGTCACCATGGTCTTCTTCTTCTTGGCCTTCTTCTCCGGCACCACATAAGGCGCCGGAACCGGCAGCTTCACTAGTAGAGCTGGGGCTGGGTCTTCGGGCAGCGGAGCCGGACAGTTAATCGGTCTGGATATCGCTCGCCAAGCCTGTCAAAGGTAAGGGAGTTTAGATCCCGCATAGAGTCAAACTATGAAAAAAGCTTAACATCCTGTAAAAGGTGAAGATAGCTTACCTCGCTAGCATGACGCTGCGAGCTGTATCCGCGGTCCTCGTAAGCGGATGCGGGAGCCGCGGCGCCCTTGAATAGCACCTTCCAGGCATCTTCGTACGTAGTGTCGAAGAGCCTGCTAAGGGTTTGGTGCTGCGCCGGGTCGAACTCCCACAGATTAAAATCCCGTTGTTGGCACGGGAGGATCCGGTGGACGAGCATAACCTGGATTACATTAACAAGCCGGATTAGCTTGTTCACCAGGGACTGGATGCATGTTTGCAATCCGGTCACCTATTTTTTGTCACCCCATGACAGGCCCATCTCTTTCCAGGACATAAGCCGCGTGGGGGGTCCGGATCGGAACTCGGGGGCTGCGATCCAGTTCGGATCGCGTGGCTCGGTGATGTAAAACCACCCGGATTGCCACCCCTTTAGGGTCTCCACAAAAGAGCCCTCGAACCATAGGACGTTGGCCTTCTTGCCCGCCATGGCGCCTCCGCACTCCGCCTGGCTGCCGCACACCACCTTGGGCTTGACGTTGAAGGTCTTGAGCCAGAGGCCGAAATGAGGGCGGACGCGGAGGAAAGCCTCGCACACGACGATAAACGCCGAGATGTTGAGGATGAAGTTCGGGGCTAGATCGTGGAAATCCAGGCCGTAGTAGAACATGAGCCCCCGGACAAATGGGTGGAGTGGAAAACCCAGTCCGCGGAGGAAGTGGGGAAGAAATACTACCCTCTCATGGGGCCTTGGGGTGGGGAGAAGCTGCCCCTTTTCGGGAAGCCGGTGCGCGATGTCCTTAGACAGGTATCCGGCCTTCCTTAGCTTCTTGACTTGGCCCTCCGTAGCGGAGGAGACCATCCACTTGCCTCCCGCTCCGGACATTGCTGGAGAAGGTTGAGGTGGGAAGTGCGGGCTTGGGCGCTGGAGCTCGAGTGCGCAGGAGATGGATAGGCAAAGGAGGAAGAAGGCGCAGTTAGAAAGGTGGATCCTTATCCCCTTATATGGGCGGATGTGGTTGTGTGTCCCCACCAGCCTAGTAAAACTCGCTTGCCTCCCAAGCGCCGTGATAAATGGCGCGGTTGGGTTACCCATGTCCGTATTGATGAGAATCCCGTAAAGGGGGTACACGATCTCTGCTTTGACAAGACGTGCCAAGGAAACCGCCTCGCAAAACGTGCTGAGGTGGAAAAGTAAAAACGATTCGAGTAAAGGACTTGGCCGTAGTGTGATGACGCACTGCGGAATACGTCAGCAGATTTGATTTGTGTTTATATCATTCTCTCTATGGCAATATGTGGAAACTTATTTTGCAGAGCCGGACACTACTCTTGGTGTCTACAAATCTTCTATGAAGGACTTGGAGGAGGAACCCGCCTTGCAATGCCGAAGACAATCTACGCGCCGGACTCGTCGTCATTGAATCCTGGTTCAGGGGCTACTGAGGGAGTCCTGGATTAGGGGGTGTTCGGGTAGCCAGACTATACCTTCAGCCAGACTCCAGGACTATGAAGATATAAGATTGAAGACTTCGTCCCGTGTCCGGATGGGACTTTCCTTGGCGTGGAAGGCAAGCTTGGCGATGCGGATATTCAAGATCTCCTACCATTGTAACCGACTCTATGTAACCCTAACCCTATCCAGTGTCTATATAAACCGGAGGGTTGTAGTCCGTAGGACATCAACTCCATATACAACAATCATACCATAGGCTAGCTTCTAGGGTTTAGCCTCCTTGATCTCGTGGTAGATCTACTCTTGTACTACCCATATCATCAATATTAATCAAGCAGGAGTAGGGTATTACCTCCATCGAGAGGGCCCGAACCTGGGTAAAAACATCGTGTCCCTTGTCTCCTGTTACCATCCGGCCTTGGACGCACAGTTCGGGACCCCCTACCCGAGATCCGCCGGTTTTGACACCGACAAAGGTGTTATTACTATGGAGCTCACAGTCGGAAGCAAAACATTGCCGACTGCATTTTTTGTTGTTGGTGTCAAAGGCTAGTATAATATTATGCTGGGACGCGACTGGATTCATGAAAATTGTTGCATCCCCTCTACCTTACATCAGTTCTTAATTCAGTGGGTTAATGACGATTTGGAGGTGATTGAGGCTGACAATTCTTCATACATTGCTTTAACGGACGCGCCAGTTGATTGGCAACATGGTGAGATGCGATGTTTGACCAATGGGGATTTATCGGACTATGATTATATCAGTATTGGCAGAGATGGTTTTGTACCTATAAATGCACAGTCGGCTAGTGTAGCTCGGCTTAATGATTTATCTATATAAATGATGAATAAAAATGATAGTATTAAGTGGATGCAAAGACGCACAGAGGAGTATCGTTCCGGAAAGAGCGATATGCATGAAACAATTGAAGATTTTGATGACATGGAAAAGCTTGGACAAGGATTCTCATCGGCTGATCCACTTGAAGAAATTGATATTGGTGATGGAATTATTCCTAGGCCTACGTGTATCAAAGCTAGCTTGAAAGCCGATTAGAAAAGCATGGTATGTTTATTACTTAAAGAATTCGTTGATTGCTTTGCATGGAATTATACTGAGATGCACGATTTGAGTAGATGTTTAGTAGAACATAGACTACCTATTAAATCTAGTTTTAGGCCGCATAAACAACCTCATAGAAGTTTCAATCCTAAGTTGTATAACCGCATCAAAGAAGAAGTTGATCGATTGATAAAAGCTAAGTTTATTCGAGCATGTAGATATGCAGATTGGGTTTCTAATATTGTGCCCGTGGAAAACAAAAAATACTGGTAATATTAGAATCTGTGTTGATTTTAGAGATTTCAATAAGGCTACTCCAAAAGATGAATATCTTATGCCTATAGCCGACATGCTTATTAATGATGCCTCGGGACATAAAGTAATTAGCTTTTTAGATTGTAACACAGGTTATAATCAAATATTTATGGCCGAACAAGATATGTACAAGCCTGATTTTTGTTGCCCAAGTTTTGTTGGTTTATTTGAGTGGGTCGTTATGACGTTTGAATTGAACAATGCCGGCGCTACATACCAACGAGCTATGAATTTACCTTTTCATGATCTTCTAGGCATTGTACTAGAAATATATATTGATGACACAGTTGTTAAATCAGATGGGTTTGATAATCATTTAGCCGATTTAAGATTGGCTTTTGAAAGGATGCGCTGGTGTGGATTCAAAATGAATCCACTCAAATGTGCTTATGACATGTCAGCTGGTAAGTTTTTAGGCTTCGTAATTCATGAAAATGGCATAAAGATTGACCCTAAGAAAGTGGAGGCAATTAGAAATTTGGGGGAACCCACGTGTAAAAGGGATGTGCAAAAATTGGTAGGAAAAATTAATTACTTGAGACGATTCATATCTAACATTGCAGGGAAAATTGAATGTTTGTTCCTCTACTTCGGCTAAAAAATGAGGCCGAATTTACTTGGGGGCAGAGCAACGATATGCTTTTAATAATATAAAGCGATGCTTGTCGAATCCTCCAATATTGCGGGTGAGGGAGTCCTGGATTAGGGGGTGTCCGGATGGCCGGACTATACCTTTGGCCGGACTCCTCGACTATGAAGATACATGATTGAAGACTTCGTCCCGTGTCCGGAAGGGACTTTCCTTGGCGTGGAAGGCAAGCTTGGCGATACGGATATGTAGATCTCCTACCATTGTAACCGAATCTGTGTATCCCTAGCCCTCTCCGGTGTCTATATAAACCGGGAGTTTTAGTCCGTAGGACGAACAACAATCATACCATAGGCTAGCTTCTAGGTTTTAGCCTCTCTGATCTCGTGGTAGATCTACTCTTGTACTACCTATATCATCAATATTAATCAAGCAGGACGTAGGGTTTTACCTCCATCAAGAGGGCCCAAACTTGGGTAAAACTTCATGTCCCCTGCCTCCTGTTACCATCCGACCTAGACGCACAGTTCGAGACCCCCTACCCGAGATCCGTCTGTTTTGACACCGACATTGGTGCTTTCATTGAGAGTTCCTCTGTGTCGTCGCTTTTAGGCCCGATGGCTTCTCTGATCATCAACTGCGATGCGATCCAGGGTGAGACATTTCTCCCTGGACAGATCTTCGTATTCGGCGGCTTTGCACTGTGGGCCAATTCGCTTGGTCATCTGGAGCAGATCGAAAGCTACGCCCCTGGCCATCAGGTCAGCTTTGGAAGTTTGAACTACACGGCCGACATCCGCGGAGACTTGATCTTCGACGGATTCGAGCCACAGCCGAGTGCGCCGCACTGTCACGATGGGCATGATTTAGCTCTGCCGCCGAACAGTGCCCTGGAGGCCGCACCTGTGTCCGCTCCGACCCTAGCTCGGAGCCGATCACACCAACCGAGGATGGGTGGTTAGACACCGCCTCGGGGGCTGCAATTTCTACGGTGATCGAGCCGAACAGCAGCCCTGTTCTCTGCGAAGCCCATGACTCCAAGGAGCCGGACTCCTCTCCAGACTCCGAGCCCTCCGCACCCCGATCGATCGAACCCGATTGGGCGCCGATCATGGAGGTCACCGCCGCGGACATCTTTCAGCACTCGCCCTTCGGCGATATTCTGAAGTCACTAAAGTCTCTCTCTTTGTTAGGAGAGCCCTGGTCGGACTATGGTCGGCAAGGTTGGTGCGGATGATGAAGAAATTCAAAGCCCACCCACCACCCACTTCGTAGCCACTGTCGATGATTTAATCGACATGCTCGACTTCGACTCCGAAGACATCAACGGTATGGACGCCGATGCAGGAGACGATCAAGAACCAGCGCCTATAGGGCACTGGAAAGCCACCTCGTCGTATGATATATACATGGTGGACACCCCAAAAGAAGGCAATGGCGATGGAACAGCGGAGGATGACCCCTCCAAGAAGCAGCCTAAGCGCCGGCGTCAGCGGCGCCGCTCTAAATCCTGCCAAAACAAAAACGGTGATTCCGGCACGGGGGATAATAACACCCCGGACAGTGCCGAAGACAACCACCTCCAGCAAGATTCAGCACAGGAGGATAGAGAAGCCAGCCCTCATGAGAGAGCGGCAGACAGAGAGGTCGAGGACGATAATTACATGCCTCCCTCCGAAGATGAGGCAAGCCTCGACGATGATGAATTTGTCGTGCCAGAGGATCCCGTCGAACAAGAGCGTTTCAAACGCAGGCTTATGGCCACGGTGAGCAGCCTCAAGAAAAAACAGCAACAACTTAGAGCTGATCAAGATTTGCTAGCCGACAGATGGACTGAAGTCCTTGCGACCGAAGAGTATGAACTCGAATGCCCCTCCAAGAGCTACTCAAAGCGCAGGTTGCTACCCCAATTAGAGGAGGAAGCACTTAAACCTACATCCCCAGCGTGGGCCTCCACTCAAGTCGCACCCCGGCGCCGCTCAAAAACTACCAAGGCATGGGAAAATGCGCCAGACCTGCGAGACACATTGGAGGACAAGGCAAGGCAAACAAGATCGATATACGGATCATGTGGGCGTCCCACGGCATGAGACGATACTCGTCACGCCGGATATAGTAAATCTGGCCGGGCCGAACACAGTAGACAAAGCTCGTTTGAGCTGCGTCGTGATATAGCCCAGTACAGAGGCGCCGCACACCCACTATGCTTCACAGATGAAGTAATGGATCATCAAATCCCCGAGGGTTTCAAACCCGTGAACATCGAATCATATGATGGCACAACAGATCCTGCGGTATGGATCGAGGACTATCTCCTTCATATCCACATGGCCCGCGGTGATGACTTACACGCCATCAAATACCTCCCACTCAAGCTTAAAGGACTAGGTCGGCATTGGCTTAACAGCTTGCCAGCAGAATTAATTGGTTGTTGGGAGGACCTAGAAGCCGCATTCCTCGACAATTTCCAGGGCACTTATGTGCGACCACCAGACGTTGATGACCTAAGCCACATAATTCAGCAGCCAGAGGAATCGGCCAGACAATTCTGGACACGGTTCCTAACCAAGAAAAATCAAATCGTCGACTGTCCGGACGCAGAGGCCCTAGCAGCCTTCAAGCATAACATCCGCGACGAGTGGCTTGCACGACACCTAGGACAGGAAAAGCCGAAATCTATGGCAGCCCTCATGACACTTATGACCCGCTTTTGCGCGGGAGAAGACAACTGGCTAGCTCGTAGCAATAACATGACCAAGAGCCCTGGTAATTCGGATACCAAGGACAACAGTGGCAGGTCGCGTCACAACAAGCAAAAGCGCCGCATTAACGGCGACAATGCTGAGGATACGGCAGTTAATGCCGAATTTAGAGGCTCTAAACCCGGTCAGCGGAAAAAGCCATTCAAAAGAAATACTCCGGGCCCGTCCAGTTTGGACCGAATACTCGACTGCTCATGCCAGATACATGGCACCCCCGAAAAACTAGCCAATCACACCAACAGGGATTGTTGGGTGTTCAAGCAGGCAGGCAAGTTAAATGCCGAAAGCAGAGACAAGGGGCTGCATAGCGATGACGAGGAGGAGCCCCGGCCGTCGAACAACAGTTAACAGAAAGGTTTTCCCCCACAAGTGCGGACGGTGAACATGATATACGCAACCCACGTCCCCAAGAGGGAGCGGAAGCGTGTGCTAAGGGACGTATACGCGATGGAGCCAGTCGCCCCAAAGTTCAACCCATGGTCTTCCTGCCCGATCACTTTTGATCGAAGGGACCACCCCACTAGCATCCGTCATGGCGGATTCGCCGCATTGGTTCTAGACCCAATTATTGACGGATTTCACCTCACTAGAGTCCTTATGGACGGCGATAGTAGCCTGAACCTGCTTTATCAGGATACAGTGCGGAAAATGGGCATCGATACCTCGAGGATTAAACCCACCAGAACGACCTTTAAAGGCGTCATACCAGGTGTAGAAGCCAACTGTACAGGCTCAGTTACACTTGAAGTGGTCTTTGGATCTCCGGATAATTTCCGAAGCGAGAAGTTAATCTTCGACATAGTCCCGTTCCGCAGTGGCTATCACGCACTGCTCGTGCGAACATCATTTGCCAAGTTCAATGCGGTGCCGCACTACGCATACCACAAGCTCAAGATGCCAGGCCCTCGAGGCATCATCACGGTCAATGGAAACACCGAACGCTCTCTCCGAACGGAGGAGCATATGGCGGCTATCGCAGCGGAAGTACAAAGCAGCCTCTCAAGGCAATTCTCCAGTTCGGCCATTAAACGTCCGGACACCGTCAAGCGCGCCCGAAGTAACCTACAACAAGACCGCCTGGCACGTTCCGAGCAAGCATAGCAATGCGGCCCCAACCCCACCCCTCGTGAACTTACGAAACCAATGCCGCGCGTACATAACTATGCTCTGGAAATACCATGGGCACAGGGGGAGGGGCATCATCACGGCAAGCCCGAAACGCGGCTTAAACCGCACTAGGGGCTGCCGATTTCTTAAATTTTCTCTTATTTTCAGGACTCCATTCTTCGGAAGGCTTGTCCGGCAGTATAATTGCCGCATAAACGATACAACCAGGGAAGCAGAAAGCTATGCCGCACTACGGAACTCTAAGGTGGTCTCTATAACGAGCAGTATACCTGTTTCGTATAACATTCTGCAGCTCGCCCCTGGAAAGGACATATTTGATAGTCCCATCTTTTGCTTATCGCACTATTTGTATCGTTCTGCTTTGATCGCAACTTTTTTAAATAAACAATGCATAGCTTACGTCTATTACCGCATTACCTCTTTTTTTACGAATATATGTTCATTAATGACATGTTGCACCCGTACACTTTGGTACAGCCAACACGCCAGGGGCTTAAGTACCCCACAACATGGTGTGAGAAGTCCGAACACTTTTACAAGTGCGGCACCCCGAACTTATAGCATTATATGCATCGGCTCCGAATCATGTCTTGGGTCAATAGTTGGGTTTGCCCGGCTCCTATGTTTTGGTACCTTACGTTCCGTTATATCGGCTAAGGTAGCACTAGGAGAACTACTGCGATTGTGCCCCAGTTGAGCTGGGCTAAGCACCTCAGTAGAGAAAGCTAAAACTGACCGTCATGATGAGGCGAGAGCTGGTCGCTGTTCGAGAGGTTTTCGAGTCCCTAAAGACTTATGCCGCCTAGAGCGAGGGGTCGGCTTTGTCCGGCCTAGGCATGGATAGCGCCCCGAACTCGGTCTTCCGAACACTAGGGGCTTCGCCGAAATTTAAAATTATAGAATTCTATGGCTAAGTGAGAGTGTTCAAGTATTATAGTCCGATTGCCTTGTTCGTTGTGTTGAGCGCCTCCCTCGAAGGACCCAAGAATGGGAAAAAGAGCGATCATGTTTATCCCAAACACCCCAGCACTCGTGCCATGGGGGCAGAAGCCGACGACTCGCCATCTCTCAAATTTGATAAATGGCCGCACAGAAGGTAATACTTTAAATTCAAAAAGCATTGCTTAGCGCACATGAACAAGTTTTCAGCGCACAGGACAAAACGAGCGAGTTCATTGAAAGATTACATTCATGGAACATTCATCCGCCACAAGGCGGGCACCCTTCAGAACGCTCTCATAATACATCTCGGGCTTGCGATGCTCCTTGCCCGGCGATGGCCTGTCCTTCACAAGCTTCTCAGCATCCAGCTTGCCCCAGTGCACCTTCGCACGGGCAAGCGCCCTACGGGCACCCTCGATGCATATGGAGCGCTTGATGACTTCGAGCCTTGGAAAGGCCTCCACCAGCCGCCTCACCAGCCCGAAGTAGCTCCCAGGCATGGCCTCTCCAGGCCACAACCGGACTATGAGGCCCTTCATGGCTTGTTCGGCCACCTTATGGAGCTCGACCAGCTATTTCAGCTGGTCGCTTAAGGGCACCGAGTGTTCGGCCTCAGCATACTGAGACCAGAACACCTTCTCCGTCGAGCTTCCCTCCTCGGCGCGGTAGAAGGCGGCGACATCCGCCACGCTACGGGCCAAGTCTGCGAATGTTTCTGGAGAGCTCTGGATTCGGGTAAGTGACAAGTAAATCACCTTTACGTGCTTGCTTTTCATAAAGAATGCCTTACCCGCCGCTATCTTTTTTACTGCCTCAACCTCCTGGAGGGCCTTCTGGGCTTCGGCCTTGGCAGACTTGGCATCTTCAATGGCCGCCGCGAGCTCAGACTCTCGCGTCTTCGAGTCAAGCTCCAAACTCTCATGTTTTTTCATGAGAGCCTGGAGCTCTTGACGCACCTCGCCAACCTGCGTCTCATGCTTCTCCCGCTCGGTGCGCTCCGTGGCCGCCCTCTTTTCGGCCTCGGACAGCGCTTGCTTAAGGGTCACCACCTTAGTTGTGGCCCCTACAATAGCCGCGTTAATCTTGTCACTTTTTGCAATTGCACCTTTCACATATTTCAATAAGGTATTTCTTACCTTCCTTCTCCTTGAGCTGCTGCTTGGCTAGGCCGAGCTCTTGCTCGGACCGCTCGAGGTTCTGCTTCAGCGTATCCACCTCCGCAGTCAGTACGGTGGAGGCCAGTAGCGAAGCTTGCATACGCATATTGACTTGATTATGTTAGACTCCTGCGATTATTAGATCCTCTATTTGGATTTTCTTTCCGAACGCCGAACAGAGCATCAGGGGCTACTGTCTATGCGGTAATATTTTTACATATTCTTTACTTACCTCAAAGCCTGTTAGAAGGCTGGCACAAGCTTCAGTCATTCCGCTCTTGGCGGACTGAACCTTCTGGATCACCGCACTCATAATAGTGCGGTGCCCCTCATCGATGGAGGCGCCGTTAAGCGTCTCCAGCAAATTTTCCGGTGCCTCCGGTTGGACGGAGGTCACCGGCTCGGTAGGCTTGCTCCTCTTGGAAGGATGCTGCCTACCGGAGTCCGGAACTGTTGAAGGTTCCGGCGCGGTGTCCGGCTCAAGGCCGGACTTGGAGCCCTTGGGGGTTCTATCCCCTTTACGGCTGGAGTCCGGGAGGTTGCCTTGCGGCGCCTCCAGGACCACCTCCTCCTGGCTTCGAACCTGTTGGGACGCCACCTCGGTGCCGTCCGTAGGGTGGGGGGAGGAAGCCATCGGAAGCGAATTCACATCCGACGAATCCAGGGAGCCGCTTGACGACTCGTCGAGCCCGGCCTTGGGCGGACTGCACAATCATGTTCGACGTAAGGAAAAGCTGTGCAATGGGGGAATACTATGAATCACTCGGGTATCCGGATACTTACGATCTCGCCAGGGGCTTGGCCCTGTGCGGCCACTCCTCTTCGCCGTCGTCGGCGTTGGTGGAGTAGTCCGGAGGAGGGGTCTTCCCCCTCTTGGACCCTTCGGCCTCCCCGGTTGGGGCGGCCTTCATGTTCTTCCCTCCCCCCGCTAGAGGGGGAGAGGTCTCTTCTTCCTCCTCCTCGTCTTCATGGGAGGAGTGCGCCTTGGAGTCGTCGGATGGTGAATCCGACACCTCCTGGCGCCGGGCGCTCTTTCGAGTCCCCGTGGCCTTCTTCTTGGCCTTCTTCTCCGGCACCACATAAGGTGCCGGAGCCAGCAGCTTCGCCAAGCGAGCGTCTGCTGGGCTTCGGGCAAAGGAGCTGGACAGTTGATCTGTCCGGACGTCTCCTACCAATCCTGTCAAAGGTAAGGGAACTTAGATCCCACATGGATTCAAACTATGAAAAACTAATACCCTGTAAAAGGTGAAAACATCTTACTGCACGAGCGTGACGCTGCGTGCTGAATCCGCGATCCTCGGTAGCGGATGCGGGGGCCTCGGCGCCCTTGAAAAGCACCTTCCAGGCATCTTCGTACATCGTGTCGAAGATCCTGCTTAGAGTTTGATGCCGCGCCGGGTCGAACTCCCACAGGTTGAAAGCCCGTTGTTGACACGGGAGGATCCGACGGATGAGCATAACCTGGACTACGTTGACAAGTTTGAGATTCCTGTCCACCAGGGTTTGGACGCATGTTTGGAGTCCGGTCAGCTCTCCTTTTTTACCCCACGACAAGCCCGTCTCTTTCTAGGAGGCGAGCCGCGTAGGGGATCCGGATCGGAACTCGGGGGCTGTGACCCATTCAGGGTCGCGCGGCTCGGTGATAAAACCACCACGACTGCCACCACTTTAGGGACTCCATGAAGGAGCCCTCGAACCATAGGACGTTGGGCATCTTGCCCACCATGGCGCCTCCGCACTCCGCTTGGGTGCCGCGCACCACCTTCGGCTTGACATTGAAAGTCTTGAGCCATAGGCCGAAATGGGGGCAGATGCGGAAGAAAGCCTCGCACACGATGATAAACGCCGAGATGTTGAGGACAAAATTCGGGGCCAGATCGTGGAAATCCAGGCCATAGTAGAACATGAGCCCACGGACAAATGGGTGGAGAGGGAAGCCCAGTCCGCGGAGGAAATGGGGGAGGAACACCAACCTCTCATGGGGCCTAGGGGTGGGGATGAGCTGTCCCTCTTCGGGAAGCCGGTGCGCAATGTCGTTAGACAAGTATTCGGCCTTCCTCAGTCTTTTGATGTGTCCCTCCGTGACGGAGGAGACCATCCACTTGCCTCCCGCTCCGGACATGGCTGGAGAAGGTTGAGGTGGGGTGTGCAGACTTGGGCGCTGGAGCTCGAGTGCGCGGAAATGGATAGGCAAAGGAGGAAGAAGGCGTGGATGAAAAGGTGGATCCTTATCCCCTTATATGGGCGGACGCGACTATGCGTCCCCACCAGCCTGGTAAAACTCGCTTATCTCCCAAGCGCCGTAGTCAATGGCGCGGTTGGGTTACCCACACCCGTATTGATGAGAATCCCGGAATAAGGGGACATGATCTCTGCTTTAACAAGACGTGCCAAGGAAGCCGCCTCGCTAAACGCGCTGAGGTGGGACAATAAAATGATCAAATAAAGACTTGGCCATGGTGTGATGTCACACTACGGAATACGTCAGCAGATTAGATTTGTGTAAATATTATTCTCTCTATGGCAATATGTGTAAACTTATTTTGCAGAGCCGGACACTACCTTTGTGTTCAAAAACTTCTATGAAATACTTGGAGGAGGAACCCGCCTTGCAATGCCGAAGACAATCTGCGCGTCGGACTCGTCGTCATTGAAGCCTGGTTCAGGGGCTACTGAGGGAGTCCTGGATTAGGGGGTGTCCGGATGGCCAGACTATACCTTGGGCCGGACTCCTGGACTATGAAGATACAAGATTGAAGACTTCATCCCGTGTCTGGAAGGGACTTTCCTTGGCGTGGAAGGCAAGCTTGGCGATACGGATATGTAGATCTCCTACCATTGTAACCAACTCTGTGTAACCCTAGCCCTCTTCGGTGTCTATATAGGACGAACAACAATCATACCATAGGCTAGCTTCTAGGGTTTAGCCTCTTTGATCTCGTGGTAGATCTACTCTTGTACTACCTATATCATCAATATTAATTAGGCAGGACGTAGGGTTTTACCTCCATCAAGAGGGCCCGGACCTGGGTAAAACTTCGTGTCCCCTGCCTCCTGTTACCATCCGACCTAGACGCACAGTTCGGGACCCCCTACCCGAGATCCGCCGGTTTTGACACCGACAGCGGGAGCCCAAGTCTGGTGTGCCGTTCAGGTTGCACATTGCTGCACAAGATAGGGTGATCGGCACGGTGTTGGTGCAAGAGTACAACAGGAAAGAATACATTATTACATACTTGAGCTGTCATTTGCTCAACGCCGAAAGTCAGCACGATGTTTATTGAGAAGTTATGCTTATCTTTATACTACGCATGTACCAAATTTCGGCCTTATCTTCTGTCTAGTACATGTGTGGTAGCTTTCCAGTCCTACGTCATTAAGTATATGTTGCAACAACCGATTCTTAGTAGTAGGATTGGAAAGTGGGCTTACGCGCTAATAGAACTAGATGATTCCCCGTGAGTTGTTGTGGAACATTTTGTAAGAATCAATTGAGTAGGAACCTCAATGGAGGTAGTTCAAATGAGGTTTCATGAAAGAGTAATATCACATAGGTCTCTCACCAAGTGCCAGGCAACTGGTAGCATGCTTAAAACCATAGATTTTGTCCAATCCATAGGAGAAACAAAGGAAACTAAGCCAATCAACCCATCCATGTTGATAGTATAAAAATGGTAAATTAGTTCGCTTGAACTTAAAAGCTAAACAAAGGATGAAACAAAATTTACCCAGCCGAATGATCAAATAGGGGGTGCCAACAGCCCCGTCCCCCCCCACCCGTGGTAAATTTTCTTGTCACATACTTGTATATTAATTGGAGCAACAACGATACTATGCAGCAAGAACCATCGAATCGTCCTAGAACCTTGCCATCAACAGAAAATCATCTGACACTTGCAATAGGTGGGCTCTGACCAAATATGAAAATAAGCTTGTCATCCAAGACATATATGGTATCACAGTTCTCAAATGTAACATGTAATAGATAGAAGCAATCAGAATCATATTAACATGCTCTCTAAATAAGTATGTAGCCTAACAGAATTTGTATATGATAACTCGGTGCCAAAATTTAATTCAGATATGGGTGCTTATGCTCTCTAAATAAGTATTGAGACTAACAGAACGTGCATATGATAACTTTATTAAAAATAAAATTAGATATGGGACCTTGTGTACTAATGCGAGTAGCTACGAGGGAGAGAAAAGGCAGGAGTGTCGTAGGATTTTAGCATAGGCCATATAAAAATGTCATAGGATGCCAATATGCATGCATATATATTAGCTTTTGAGAAAAACCTATGACATTCGGATATGACCTCTTCATATTCAACGCGGCAGTGATCTTTGACAGGTTGCCAACGGGCATGCATATATATTAGCTTTTGAGAAAATCCCCATATAAGTATGTACAAAAATAAACACAACCTAGGAAATGGAGAATTGATGGTAAACTGAACTTGATGTAGTTGTTTACATAAGCCTGAACTTCACGTAGCTGTTTACAGAAGCCCATGTGTATCCTGCATATAAGTAATTTGGAAGCCTTTGTGCAGAGAAATAAACACGAATAATGTATCCATGTTGCACAAAGTGGCGGTTTTGTTCTTCTAAGCAGAAGCACTTCTATCTATTTAAGAATAAGAACGTTATGCTTATTTTTTATTCAAAACAACAAAGGTTGATTAGGACAAATTGATTATCATGCATGGACCTGAGGAGCAAACAAAAATAAACCTAAATTCAAGCGCCAAGAGGTGCATGTTGAATCAAATTTTAGGTGCTTAGCTAATTCATATTTCTGAATATTTTGCTCTCTGAATATCAGTGAATAATTCTTACCGTAAATTGCATGTACCAATAATTTTGTAGCGCAGGTTGAGAGTGAATGACATAGTTATGACCCTGCATCACCATAGTGAGATGTCGGTTAATACTAAGAGTCATGTTCTCAAGCATTGTTTACGAAAGCTGAAAATATAGATGTACTTATTCTGGGTACGAGAGAGTCATGTTCTTCAACGATGTTAGATTTTTATGCTTCCGAACACTTTCCATTCATCAGGATCTATCCTCCCATTGTTGTTCAAGTGTGCCTCCTTGAATGTCTGTTGGAATTTAAGTTAGCATAAACATATGGATAGTTTTAGTGCTTCTTGCGCAGCAATATTCATCTAGATGTGGTGTACCTGCTGGTCCACAATCTATTTGACATTATCATCAAAAAGATGTAGGCCTGATTCATTCATGATTAACATACCCAAACTGTCAAATTGTAAAGGTAGTGTGCATGCTATACTTGGTGGATATAATGGGTTTCATGTTACTTCTTCAATGAACCAAAGAGTACTGACAGAGCTGGAGGATAAGCATCTAAATGGACAAATCACAGTGTGTGGTTGTATGCCCAAAACATGTTGAAGTGGTTTGATCAGTTGTCAGGATTATGTGCAGAATAATTCAGTAAATAAAAGATACATACCTCTTCATATTAACGCTGTTGCTGATGCCTCGCAGATCCAATAGTCCGAATGCAACTACGAGAAGGACATCTTCAAATATGAAATAGGGAAAAGAATATATAAATACAAGTCATCCCAAATTGTATATGGCAGCCTATTGTTACTTGAATATCTACACATAGTCAAACACATGCAGTCACACACTGAAAAAAGGTAGGAACCAAAGAAAGAAGGTGAGGGAGAAAGAGCCTAAACTGAAGTTGTCCCTCCTGATCTGCAACGGTGCTCCTCGGCATGGTCTGCAGCGACGGACATCACCCTTCCCCCATGATGTTCCCGAGAGGCGAACGACATCTAGCATTAGCAGGACCCCTTCCTCTTCGCTCAATAGCTTCAGCTCTGCAACCGGCACTGTGTGCTTGCCGACGAGGAACGCCGCGTTGAACGGCAGGAGGATCATGCCGACAACAAGATCAAGTCCGTCTCCTCGTCTTATTGTGCCACTCAGCTCGTCGATGGGTGGAGATCGGTTTGGTGTGGACTGGTGGGCGCATGAGGCGGTGACTCACACTGGTGCCATATTTGATAGGCGAACCAAAAAGATGAAGCAGCGGAGGCCTAATTTGTTGGGAAAAGGAGTGGAAGTGGAAGGGGAACATGCTGCCCATAATCTAGCCATTGTGTTCCTACCGTGTTCTTGGAGATGAGAAGCCAAAGGAGGTGGTGTAGCGACCCGACCCGAATGGATCAAGTCTCTGTGCTTAAGTGTCATCCCTGGATCCGTATGCTGACACACAGTACTCGAGGATTTATAACAAAGGTAAATCACATGTATAAAGTAACGTAAATACTATTACCTCAATCCAAATAGCAGAAGTAACAACAAGGTTGTGGATTCCCATCAACACCAATGGCAAAGTTGAGTGTAGAAATTGTAACCCTAACGTATCACTTAATCGTGTAAGATTCCTGCAACATGAGACATTACATCCATGTAGGTCAGTACATTGAACGTACTGGCAATTTCACACTGTAGAGCAATGCTGAATAATGGCTATCACTACATGCATATTTGGCTGGTGGAGGCTCAAAGTTTAATTTTGCATAAAGCTAGTTTTTCCCTACAACGAAGGAATATATTTTATTTAACTACACCGTTGTTTAAAAATATTGAGGAGGTTCCTCCAACTCAATCGCAAAATAGTAATCATTAACCCAATAAATTGATTAAATAAAGTGTTGAGATCAACATGATAATCCAAATACCAAAGACTCAAGATGTCCATAACCGGGGACACGACTAATCATGATTAGTTTGTACACTCTGCAGAGGTTTGCACACTTTTCCCCACAAGACTCGATCTCCTCCATTGGATTTCTCGCACCTCATGGTGTTTGAGAAACGGATGATCGAGACACAGTCTTTCAGAAGCATTAACTCTTTACTCTGGATAGACAGTACCACCTACTTTCCCCCTACATCTTCTAGCCTACCACTGAAAAAGGTCACACAACATACTCAACTATGCCAGAGCCCATAATGGCTTGTGGATGCACACGGGAGTTTCTAGCATGAATAATCTTATGATCCCTTTGAGGCTGGGTGGCATTCCATAGGGTGATCACACGGGTACTCCGGGATCCCCTTGGGCAAGCACTGGGTTCTCCAGGTGCCCGGGCAAACCACTGGGTGCTCCAGGGTGCCCCAACCAATCCACCCAGATGTGTATTAAAGTAGCCACCTTAAGTTAAACCTTAGTTAACAATAACTCTCATACCTTTCATTAATTCTCTCAAAACCAAACCACGTCTACGAGCATAACATAGCAGTAAGCATAACGTAGTAGTACCCAGGGGTTGAATGCAAGACAATAGGTTCCTACCTCATCACCTACTTCCCAATACCCACATGTTATCAATCCTACTCATGCAATGTTTGAGGGTTGAAACTAATGCATAAAAACTTGGTAATGAAGGGATATGATCAAAGTGTGAACTTGCCTTGTACTGTTGATGAAGATGATTCGCACTCATAACTCTTGATAGTTCTACTAGTCACACTCCGGTCAATCTATCGTAAGCAAGCAATAGTAACCACACATAAGCAATCATGCAAAAGAATCAAAGAAAAGATCTCGGAAAACTTCAAAAACATGCAAATAAATCTTGCAACTGAAAACAATTTCTAATAGTACCAAAATTGGGTGAATTTGGTCTTATCATAAAGTTTAGGTCAAGAGCTTCAAATTGCAAAAAGAAACAATTAAATCGGAGTTACACAACTCGAGTTATGAACAAAAGAAGTTTGAATTCAAATCTGTTTGAAACCAAATCTTGAACTTTCAAAAACATGTTTTAAGTTGTTTTACTGGATAGAGGGGATCATAACGAAGAAGTGGGCGTTGGTTTCGTTGGATTTGGATAAACGAGCAAAAAGTAGTGATCGTTTGAAGATCAGGGACTAATCTGTAAATAAAATATTCACGGATGGGTCCCTGGCCGAAAACTAAATTAAAATAAAATTTCTACCGAACGCTAACGAAAGAAACTGTTCACTGCGAAGAGATAAACAATGAGCGTTCACTAATTAACTAGGTTAAATAAGAAAACCGGGTTTAACCAAAAAATGAAAGCTAAAAAAAAATAAACCGGATCGGACCGGGTGGTTTTACTAGTCCACGGCGGGGCGGCGGTGGTTTTTTGGCGGTAGCGGCGTGCTCCGGCGACGAGGGCGGCTGCGGCAGCGGGCGTTGCGCGGGGAGGCGCTGGATGCGGCGCGGGACTACAACGGAAGTGCGGTAGTGAGGCGAGCAGGCGGCGGCGCGGCTCGAACGGGACGGCGGTGCAGGTGGCGGCGGGAAGTGCGGCGGCGGCGCGGTGGTTCGCGAGGCGATGGCAACAACTTGGGAGGAGGAGAGGGATCCGGGGCGGCGCTTATATAGGTGGGCGGGGCGGCTCCGAGGCGTGGAGGAGGGGGCAAGGGGCCGGCGGCCGGCGGAGTCCGCGTCAGGGACGGCGGCGGTGTTCGGCGCGCGCACGCGAGGTAGGCGGCGGCGTGCTGGGCTGGCTGGGCCTTCCGCCTAGTTCGGTCCGCTGGGAGTTTTTTTAACAGTCAGACAAAAAGAATAAACAAAAAGAAATAAAAAATATAATATATGCATATAATATATCAAAATTTTCAGAAAAAGATTTTCTACAACATGAACATTTTACTAACGTCAAATAAAATCCACAAAAATTTAAATAAAGCAAAGAGTGCTACAGCTCTAATAAAACCCAATAAAAATCATTTTAAAAATACCAAAATGATTTCAAATTTATTTCTCTCAAATTTTCTACTGTAGGGAATCATTTTACCCTATTTTCCATATATTTTATTTTTGGAGAAAAATAATTTGAATAAAACCAATTAACTCCAAATTGAAAATAAATTTAAAAGGGACTTTAAATTTGATTCTTTGAAACTTCCAACTCATATTTCATATGTTTTGAAGAAGTCATTTTATCTTCTCTCGTGAAAATTATTGAGTTGCTTAAGTTTCTGAATTTGAAATATTTCCAAATGAAATTCAAATGTTTTCAAAAACCCTTTGTCATTTAATTAAATGGAAGAAGGCATTTCATCATCACTCTAGGGTTTTGTATTTGAAAAGAATTTGAATTCATGGAGATCAAAAAATGCAAGGTGAAAGTTTGGGAAAGTCCTTTTATTCCCTCTCATTTAACTTTTAAAAAATTTCAAATTTCACCCAGTTTCACACAATCAATCAAACAAACAATCAAAACTATTTATTTAATATAACATTCCAAAATTTAGAATTTTGGGATGTTACAAACCTACCACCCTTAAAATGAATCTCGCCCTCGAGATTCGGAGAGGCTAGAAAGAAATAGGTTAGGTTCGGGGTCTTCTAAAAAATCCATAGATCGTCATAGGGGGTCTGGGGTGCTACGACCCTTAGAAAGATGGTTACGGTTCCATCCAAACTCATATACTCCATCCTTATCCTTGACAGTGTCCATCTTCTCAGATTCTCAGAAAAATTCCTACTCTGGCTCTTCTGGTAGTGGCATAACCCTTTCCCTCAATTCTTGTGTCCATTTCATCTTGGTACGGTACCTCTATGACTGGGCCTCCTTATCTGACAGGTCTGGCGCCAATACTAAACAACTATCGATATCCCATGGCGGTCAACAATTTATGGTTTCTCCTGCAGGAAAATGGGTCTGGCTTCATTCTCACCGTATGACCTACGATTGGCAACAACAGCCTTGTACAAGGGGAAAAATTGTCATACCATTCTAAGGTTCAAACAATGTTTTGATCGTCGTCTCTCTACTATAGGCAAGTCACTCAGATTTACCATCCCATATAGCAAGGCGAATAATAAGAGTAAGTCGCTATGGTGATCAATCCATCCCGCACCCAAATCATTACCTTGTATACGTTTTAGCGAATCTCGCATTCTAACACTTGGTCATCCTCACAAGCATTGCAGAATTTCTCTTGTCGACGAACCAAGTTCGGATAAATCCATTGATTCTACAAGCCAAACAAACATCTATCGTTCCTTCACAACTCTCAGGTTCTGCATTACTCCTATAAAATTGTCTGTTAACAAAGACATATCCTCTTCCAGGGTTTTTTTTCCTTCAGCAAGAATGTGCTTGCTTCTTGGCAGGTCCTGGGGCATGTGGGTTATGGCCAGTCTCATCACTTGCAAACCTTGAAATCATCATCGGGCCAACTGACATTATTCCAACATCCAGTTTCCTAGCATTCTTAAATCCATCCAATTGTACTGTCTCCCTTCCTTCTATTGGTACCAAACTAAGACATGATTACTTAGACTCATCATGGAGTTGCAATTGCTCCATATTTCCAACATCATACCGCCTTTATATCCAATAGTACTTCATCTCTTCATCCTCTTTGGATACCCCTAATATCGAGACAGAACTCGTACTCATTCTGTCCGAAGTCCACTCCGTGGAATATCACTATCTTTTCCAGAGGTCAAGTGTCCTCATAGGGTACTACCACCCTTGAAATGCACAAATTCATCCATAGACCATATTTCTCATATCCTCGAAAATGGTCAAAATCTTTCTTGATAGAGTAACTACTCATAAAATCCAAATTAGTACCAACGATGCTAACTTTATTGATTCTCAAATTCTTACAATCTCCTGCATTTCCATTACATGCCTCAACTCAACACCTCAATATAAATGAATTGTTCCCACTACTACTATATTTCTTTTGTTGCAAACTCAACTATTTAGCACAAGCCTGCTTCTCATTGGGACAATCTCTAGCAAAGTGCCCTACTTCATTACAACTGAAATATATTACTTCTGACAAGTCTCGAGGTTTACTTGTGATTTCATAGCCTCCTTGGGTCCTCGGCTTCTGTCGGCGTTCTGGGAACGGGGGTCCCAAGACTTGCCTGCCTGCAGCCCACGGCGTGGCTGGGCTAGCAGGTCTGTACGGCCCATCTCCATCAATGAGGTATTCAAGACCCTCGCGAGGCGGTCGACGCAAGACCTCCTCAGGAGCGGCCTTGCCAGGCAGGCTCACGAGGGGTGGAGAGATCAAGGCAAGGCAAACCTCGTGAGGTCCTCGTGATGTGAGCCATGACGATCAAGACCAGGCAGGTGCCAGGTGGGCGCCAACGCGCGCAGTGTCCTTGCTTCCTCTTTGGTGCCAAGGGGGCAAGCGCAGGCGCGGAGTACCAAGGCATCAAGCAAAGGTTTCCATATTCGTACAACAAGAACAAGACCAGAAGGACGGCAAGACTGATGTCACCATGGAGCCCAGGACGGTGTCACCACCAAAACCTTTGGCAGGCGAAGACCACCTTTTGTCAGGATAGCTTGTACTAGCTGTCCCCTTTCAAATTGGCCGTTGTTGGCTCCCTTCCCGCTCAATATTTGGGAAGAAGGCCAGGGCCTATATAAGTAGAACTAGCAACCGCAGTAGGGGGATTCGAAAAGAGGAGGACGGATTCAGAGAGAGAGAGAGGATGGATCATCAAGATCATCCCCAACCACACAAGTGCACCAAGCACAAGAACACCTCGATCTCAGGAGGTTGTTCTTCCCCTTGTACTGCTCATCATCAGCCCAAGAGGCAATCCATCACCACCACACTGGAGTAGGGAATTACACCACAACGGTGGCCCGAACCAGTATAAATCTTGTGTCTTTGTGTTGCAAGTTCGTCGAGTTTATCTGCGAGATCTTAGCGAGCTAGGGCGTGGATCGATAGGGAGAAAACTTCACGCGGACCCCAGTGTTCGAACCTCGAGGGTTTGCCGGAACCCGTGATCCGACATTTGGCGCACCAGGTAGGGGTGCGCCGAAGCTTCCTTCCGTCGCTCCGCGTCCCGTTGCTCCGCCGTCTCCATGGCAGACGCGCGCCGCGCTCGTGCTGAGCGCCGGGCTGCCCTCGCCGCCCACGTCGCTCAAACGGATCCCGTCAGCGGGCCACCTCGTTGTTCCCCATCGCCTGCCACCAACACCGCCACCGGCCTGGCGGGGAACGAGCAGCAAGCATCCTCGGTGCGGCAGGATGGTCGCACCGCCACTCCATCGCTGACCCCGGCCGGTTCTTCTTCCCATGCACCTCGCCCTCCCATGGATGCACGGGCCGCGCTCCTCATGGCGCACGCGCTCCTACGCTACCGACCGGTCGACGACCTCTACGAGGACTGGCTCGGCCGCATCGCCGAGCTTGTCCGCGCCGCATGGGGCTCCCCTGCGCCGTCCCTCTCTCCGCCTCGCCCTCGGCCAGCTACGAGTGACGTAGCTCAAGGAGCGCCTCCACCACCTCTGCCCCAAGACGGCGCCCTGGCGCCAAGGCGCGCGGCTCCACGACGCGACCCGCCGCATCCCGCGCCCGCGCGTGTAGAAAGAAGTTGTCAAGAAGTCCCTCGGCCGCAAGAAAACACTCGGTCACTCCTCGCACCACCGCGCCAGGATCGGCTGCGGCAGCAAGATCGCGCGCCACCTGTAGCGGCAGGGCGCGGACCCCATCAAGACCAAGCTCCACCCCCAAGGTGATCCCCAGTGACCACAGCTGGTTGCCGCACTTTCACCCCTGAGCTGTGTAGCGTCGCTTGGCCGGGCAAGTTCAAGCTGGATCTGCCTCCTTGCTATGAAGGCACCCCCAACCCTGCGGACTTCTTGCAACTCTACGAGTTGAGCATCGAAGCGGCCAACAGCGACAAGAAAGTCATGGCGAACTGGTTTCCCATGGCTCTCAAGGATGGCACCCGCTCCTGTCTCCTGAACCTGCCTCCAGGCTCAATTTCCTCCTGGGACGAAATGCGCAACCACTTCATCGCCAACTTCTAGGGTACTCGCGACCCCCCCGGTCGCGGGCGACCTGCGCCGCATCAAGCAACAACCAGGAGAGACCCTGCAGAAGTACATTCAGCGCTTCAACAGCACATGGATCAAGATCCCCAAGGTGACCGACGAGGCCATCATCTCAGCATTCTCCGACGGTGTCCGTGACGTCAAGATGAAGGAGGAGCTCGCCATCCCTGAAGAGCTGTGCACGACCCTGGAGCTGTTCAACATCGCGGCCAAGTGTGTTGGAGCTGAGGAGCGGCGCCTCTCCCTCCTCGAGCTCCTTGCTGCGGACCCAGAGGAGAAGAAAGCCAAGGCTAAGGACGTGAAGCGCAAGGGAGCAGTCGTGCTCGGAGCAGAGCCAGACACCAAGCGCCGCAGAGACCAGCCTGAGTCATCCAAGAGCAGCCATCTGTTCTGCGCCTTCCACAACCTGAATACCCACAACACCAGCAACTGTCAAGAGCTCAGAGCCATTCACGAAGGATGCTTTGGTCGACGCCCCGAGCGCGGCGACTGGGGCTACGGCCGAGGAGGAGGACGTGGTGGCGGACGCTGGGACGACCGTGGCCCGCGCCAGGAGTGGCGCGACCGGCCTCGTGAGGACCGCTGGCAGGATTAGCCTCGCGAGGGCGCCTGGTGGGATCAGCCTCGTGAGGATCATCCTCAAGGCAACGCCAGACTCGCTCCGCTGCCGCCACCGCCAAGAAGGAATGACGAACACCATCAAGACGAGGGGGCTGGGGGCTTCTAGGAACCGCGTGCTATTGCCTGCATCTTGGGCGGAGCCCAGGCCCCATCCTCGCAGCGTATCTTCAAGCAGTTTGCTCGTGAAGTGAATGCAGTCCTCCCCAAGCTCGAAGCCACACGCCCACTCAGATGGTCCCAGTGCCCCATCACGAACTCGGCAGATCAGCTCAAGTGCGCAGCTACCGCTGGCGCCCTCCCGATGCTTTGCTCCCTAGTCATCAGCAATGTGCAAGTTACCTAGACCCTCATCGACGGTGGTGCAGGGCTCAACCTTCTGTCTGTCGACATGTTCGACAGCCTCCAAGTGCCGTATGACCAGCTTCAGCCTACCAAGCCTTTCTCAGGAGTGACTGACGGTTCCACCACACTGATAGGGCAGGTCCGCCTCCCTGTCATCTTCGGGGAACGCAAGAACTACCGCACCGAGCTCATCGACTTTGATGTCGCGCACATCCGTCTGTCGTACAACGCCATCCTCGGGTATCCAGCCCTGGCCAAGTTCATGGCGGTGACCCATCACAGCTACAATGTCCTCAAGATGCCGGGAAGCGGTGTGATCAGCACGGTCCCATGTGAAGAAAGAGATGCGGTGTGCTCCCTCGAGCGTGCCTTCCAAGCTGCAGCAATCGACGACCCCGACAACAAGGGTGAGGGCCCTCTTGAGGTCATCCCCAAGAAGAAGCAGTTGCGCCGTGCAGGACCTCAGGAGGGTGGCGTCACAGCCAGAGCCTCGTCAGGATCAACGCCCGCTCTCGGGGCGCCTCCCTCCATCGCATAGGAAGGCGTGCCTGGCGCCCTTCTCAGGCAGGGCTCGGGGGCTTTCTTCTGGAAGGCCTCAGACCTTGCCCACATCACGAGGGAGGCGCTTGGGCACCACTTGGAGGCATGCTTCATGGCATGTTTCCCTCAGGAGGGCACAGGGCAAGGATCGCCCACCGTTCAGGAGTTCATCACCAAGACCACCCAGGAATTGCAAGATGCAAGGGCCATGCACAGCGACCGCCGCTCCTGAGGCGCAGCTTCCCATCCAGGCGAGGATGCCGGGCTGCGCGTCTTCATAGACGTTCCAGGGCTCAACAGGGCCGCTTCTCAGGAGCTTTTCTGGCCTTCGCGCATGGGACACTGCAAGGGCCCACCACACAGCTACATTCGCATGCCCTTCGGCCTACCGAGCGTGTCGTCCACCTACCAGGGCAAGTTGCGGTGCGTCCTAGAGGCTCAGGAGGCCAGGCACCATGCTGTCCTGATGGAGATGGAGACGGTCCTCAAGGAACCACCTGAGCCCCTAGAGCCTCCTGAGGCTCAGGGCCCCGATGGCTCGTGAGGAGCAACTCCTTCGCTGCGCACCTTCATCTGCCGCAACTATCCTTCATCAACATAACCAGGTGACATTTTCCAAGTTCATTTAGCTGGAAGCGCCCCTCGGGCTGCATCATTCCCAGGCCGCGTGGGTCTGTCCCTGTGGCATGTATCCCTTTTTTATGTCTTTAGCCTACCTTGTTGGGAGCGCCCCTCGGGCTGCATCATCCCCAAGCCGCTCGGGCCTGACCCAGTGGCACGTATCTCCCATGCACTTACTTAAGCCTGCTACTCTCATGTTTGATCTACCTATGATTACTACCTGCCCAATCATCGCCTCCCACGGGGCCTCCTCACGCCGGCACGGCGCTGGTGCATGGGTCCGTCCCTGCCACATCGAAAAACCTGAGCGGTCAAGCTCTGGCTCGCGGCACACCCCGCGCACGTCACCTCACCGGGCCCTCAGTGCCTTCACCCCCTCGCGAAGCAACCAGCGGCAGGCTGGTAACCATAACGGCACATTGTGTTCTTCCTTGTGCTGGCTCGCAGGACTCTCACGAGGATAACACCAGGCGGCACCGCGAGCTCCCACATTTTCCAAGTAATCTGCTTGCACATTAAAAGGGGGCTCCTGAGCATTGTGACTCAGGAGCTCTTACTATCTCTCCAGCCCTCACCCCCTGGCCTTGACCACGAGACGCGACCTGCATATCAACGGCGGCTGAGCTCGCTCGAGGGCCGGGACCTGAGGACGTAGAGCACAAAGGAGTGCATAGGAAGGGGAAGGCTCGTATAGGCCTGACCTAGCTATGCTGCGGATGTTCGCGCACAGGTCTGGCGCATCACGAAGAATCGACCCCGGACCACCAAGATAAGTCACGAGCTCAGATCAACTAATCGTTGCAACCTAGGGGACACGCTCGCTGCAGCCCTGTTGCGGCAACATCGCCTCCCTTTCTTATCTTACCACAGCTTCTTTAGCGCTAAAGGGGACCCCCTGAGCATCGCGCCTCAGGAGCTCTTACTGGACCTCAGGCCACTCACCTCCTGGCCTTGACCACGGCACGCGACCTGGCATACCAACGATGGCTGAAGCTGGCCTGGGGACCGGGACCTATCAGCATAGAGCAACAAGCTGTCGCGAGATTGGAAAGGGAAGACCGAGCCTAAACAGGGCTTGCGCTAACAAGGCTTCCATAATTGGGATAATATCAACAAAATACATTGCAGACTCTTTACACGCCCCCACGGGGTACTTCTCGATTCCTCGCAGGGAACAAAAGATGAGAACCTAGGAGAATCCTATCTACACGCCCCCGCGGCCGACGCTATCATCAACAGTGGGCCACGGGAGGCCGGCACCAACCCCATCCAGATCAGCGACGGCGGCGGCCGGACTTTGCGAACCTGCTCAGGGCGCGGCGAGAGCTCGGGGGCACGTAGCTATCGTCGCTCGTCTCCGGAGTCTCCTAGTGCTCGGGAGAACCGCTGGACTCCCAAGAGTCGCTATTGTTGGAGCCGCCGCGAGTGGGGCGCGCCTCATCCTGGCGCTCCCCTTCGGGACAACGCTCCAAGCGGCGACCCTCCGTGTCGAAGACCTTGAAGAACAGCGTGGAGGCACCGTCGTACTCGAAGTGGATCACGAGGGCGCCCTCTGCATGGCAAACCCGCGCGACGTCGCCCCAACCATGGGTCATGAAGATCTTGCCGGTGGAGACTGCTTCAACCTCTGCTCCGGTCGCCGGAGCATCGCAGTCGGCATGCTGCAACCAGAGGTCGAGAGGCCCCCTCGACGGCATCACGTCAGAGAAGAAGCGCGGGAAGTGGATCTGTAAGTGCATCTAGTGCCACCCCTAGTTGGTTTTGGAGTATTGACGACAAACCTAGTTGAGGGACTAATGTGTTTGTGAGAATTGCAGGATAACACAGGTAGAAGTCCCTCATTGATTCGGTTTTCCTACCAAAGATGACCCCTAAAAATGTATGAAGACATTGAAGTCAAAGGTGGTATATGAAGATATTCACATTGAAGACTATGACAAGAGAAGACACCACATGAAGCCTATGGAGCTCGAAGACTTAGATCTTTCATAGTTCTCTTTATTTTGTGTTGAGTCATAGGAACCACCGTACTGTTAAGTGGGGTCCAAGAGAACCAGTCAGAATGACTGAAGTGATGCCTAACCAAAAACCTATGTCTTCGAGTGAAGCTATGAGAGCGAATCTTGTCTAGAGTTGGACAAGTCAGCTTTGCTTGTAGCCCAAGTAAAGTTGCCGTGTGAGTTTGAAATCTGACCGTTGGAACACCTGTCAGTTCCTTAGTGACCCAGGGTCATTTCGGACAAATCAGGTCGGGTTGCCAAGTGGCTATAAATAGCCCACCCCCTACAACCATAAACGGTTGGCTGCTCAGATTGAGAGTACGGATTTTGTCGTTTGAGAGCAACCCACCTCGAAGCCTTTGAGAGAGAATTCCTTGCGAGGATAAAGCCCTAACCACCCAGAGCCAGAGAGAATTGGGCATCACTTAAGTCTTCTTGTCTATGTGATCTGAAGACTTATTACACTTGAGGACTGTGCATCCTCCAGCCGGTTAGGCGTCGCGTTCTGAGCATCCAAGAGACATTGTGGATTGCTGGTGAATGATGTCTGTGAAGGTTTGGGAGTCTACCTTGAAGACTTACCAGAGTGATTGGGCGAGGTCTGTGTGACCTTAGCTCAAGGGGAATACGGTGAGGACTGGGTGTCCTGAGCTGCGTGTTCAGGACTGGGTGTCCGGGACTGTGTGTCCTAAGGTTTAAATACCTAGCCGCCCCAACCAGACGTACAGTTGTCACAGCAACTGGAACTGGTCCAACAAATCATTGTCTTCAACGAGTCACTGGTTTCATCTTCCCTTCCCTTTACTTACTGTTACTCCTTGTGAAGTCATTGTATGTTTGCACTATCTTTTGTCTTCACTGAGTGACTGCGTGTTCTGTCTGGCTTCACAATATCTTCCTACCTGATCCTTACTACATTGCTGCTATTAGTCATTGTGCTTTCACTCTATTGAATACTTGACTATGGCTTGCCTAGTGTAGTCTACCTTCCGCTACAGGGAAATAGGTTTATTTCTATCGTTTGTCTTCATAACTTCCATGTTTTGAAGACTTTCATAAAAATCGCCTATTCACCCCCCTCTAGTCGATATAACGCACTTTCAATTGGTATCAGAGCAAGGTGCTCCCTTGTTCTGTGTGATTCGGTTTAACCACCTGGAGTTTTAGCTATGTCGACTGCAGGGATAATTAAAGTCTCCGCTGTGTGCCCCGTCTTCGATGGAACTGAATATCCCTACTGGAAGAATAAGATGCGCATGCATCTTGAAGCCATTGACGTCGACCTATGGTATGTCGTCAGGAACGGCGTTCCCAAGGCTGGAGAAGGTGTCACTGCTGCTGATGTCAAGAAATTCGTTCAACTGGACTCTACTGCCAAGAATATCATCTGTGGTCATCTAACCAAAGGACAATATGGCCGCGTGAGTGCTTTGAAGACATCTATGCTGGTCTGTGACTGGCTCTCCAAGGTCAATGAAGGCATCTCAACCCAGAGAGATCAGAGAATCAGTGTCCTTCGCAACCTCTTCAACCGCTTCAAGCGAAATGACAATGAGAATGTCCAGCACACATTTGACCGACTCACTGACATCACAAATGAGCTTCAAGCCCTCGGCGCTACTGAGATCACCAAACATGAAGTCGTCAAGACACTACTAAGATCACTTGATAGTTCGTTTGACATCCTAGCCCTGATGATTCAAGAACGTCCTGATTTCAAGACACTCGATCCGTCTGACATACTTGAGAGGCTCAACACACATGAGTTTCAGCTTTCTGAGAAAAGAGATATCTACGGTCCAAACTATGGGCGAACTCGTGCCTTGAAGGCAAAAGTTGCCTCCTCATCTAAAGAAGAATCTGACAACAGTTCTGATGATCCTAAAGACATTGGAAGGGAACTTGCTATGCTTGTTAAGAAGTTCCAAAATTTCACCAAGAAGAAAGGCTTCAGAAAGTCTTCCCAATCAAGCTCAAGGAATGATGAAGCTTCTGCTCATGACTACAAGAAGAAAACATGTCACAAGTGCAAGAAACTTGGCCACTTCATCTCTGAGTGTCCACAGTGGGACAATGAGAACAAGAAGAAGAAGAAGAGCAAGGAATATGAATCTGATGACAAGAAAAAGAAGAAATACTCAAAGTCTTCTTCCAAGTCTTCCTCAAAGTCTTCATCACACAAGAAGAGCTCATCTGGCAAGGCACGTGCGTTTGTTGGTAAGGAAATGGATTCAGAGGAGGAGTCTGCTTCTGAGGAGGCGGAGGTGGAGTCTGAGGAGGAGTCCGATTCAGGCGTCGCAAGTCTGGCTACAGCATACGTTGCCAAGTCCATCTTCAACACTGAAGACAATGACTTCATCACCGACACCAATGCAAATGACAAGGACTACTCCGCTTCTACCTACTGCTTCATGGCATGCGGTGCCAAGGTAAACACACGCACTACTCACTATCAAACATCTAGTGACGATGACTCTGATTGTGATTCAAAACCCAGCTACAAAACACTTGCTAAAATTGCAACTGAACAACAGAAAGCTATGGAACATATTCAAAAACTGTTAGACAAAAGCGATGATCTCTTAGGTGCTGAAATGACTTGATCTGAATCCTTAATTGAAGACATAAAAAATCTTCACGTTAAGTATCAGGAACTTGAAAGTCGTCATGAAACTCTCTCAACAACTCATGAAAAGCTTTCCTATGATTATCTTCAAAGGAAGCAAGATCTTGAGAAATTGAGAGCGGTTCATGAAGATCTTCAAAAGGAAAACGAGTCACTTCGCACCAAACAGATCAGTTCCGCTCAGGAAGGATTTGAACCACCATGTCTTAAATGCATTGAGCGTGATAATGCTACTTCTGTTGCTGAATGTTCTATTGCTACTACTGTTGCAATATCTTCAACTGTTGATGTGGTAACTAACCCCTCTACTGAGGATGCCACTGCTATTGCTGATGAGAATGACAGGTTGAAGACATTGCTTGAAACAGGGATGTACAAAAGTCTTAAAGGGCATCAGAAACTATGTGATGTCCTCAAAAAGCAGATTCTGAACCGAAACCCGAGGAAAGAGGGTGTTGGGTTCGTAAGGAAAATGAATGTTGATGGCTCTTACTGGAAACCTGAGCAGTACCCCAAAACCATGTGGGTTGCTGCAAAGGAACCTTCAGCAGATCCATCCAATCTATCTGGCTTCACTTGTGCTAACCCCATTATCATTGATGAATCCTTTGATGCAAACTATATACTGTTTAAGAATCAGAATGGTGAAGTGTTTGCCAGGTACATTGGTACTAACTGCAGGAATGGACCGCCTATGAAGAAGATCTGGGTTCCGAAAGGGTGTCTGGAGAATCTTCCTGTGAATGTCATCATGACACCTCACGTGAAGAAGACAAACCTCAGACCAAAGGCTTCATACGGTCCAAAGGCTTCATACAGACAGAGGACCCACCTGAGTCGCACTAACGCAAATGTTTTGCAGGGAAACCGTGCTCAGGCGTATGAATATGAGCGCGGTTCATCAAACCGCCATGTTCATAAGAACAAGAACTATGCTTATTCTTATGAGTACTATTGTCCGCCTGCAAAACTGTTTGCTAGGGCTCCAAAGCCAAAATTCTCAGATGCTGCACTTAGACTCATTGCTTCTAAGCCACCCTTGAAGATGTGGGTGGCTAAGAAAGCTTAACTCTCTTTTGCAGGGAAAGGTCTCCAGCAGAAAACCAAAATCGTCTGACGCTACTGCTGGGGACCTTAAACATCTTGTAGGGCGCAAGATCAAATGCCCGAAAGGACTTACTATGTACTTCGTTCCTGAATCGCTTGCTACTCTCCCTATTAGTCCTAATCTGGATCTAAGCTTTCATAACCCATTGGTTCGTCAAATGTTTCTGCTTCACAATGCTCTTGGTGAAGCCTATCCCCCTAACTGCACTGTAGGGTACGACACCAGCGTCTTCAGAATGGATTATTGATAGTGGGTGTACAAATCACATGACTGGCAAAAGAAGCCTTCTTATGGACTCAACCTTACATCCATCCGACAAGAGCCACATCACATTTGCTGACACTGGTAAAAGTAAGGTATTGGGTCTAGGTAGAGTTGCAATCTCAAGGGATCAACACATGGATAAAGTCATGCTTGTTGAATCTCTTGGCTTCAACTTAATGTCTGTCTCAATGCTTTGCATTTTGAACATGATCGTAATATTTGGAAAATATCGTTGCCTTGTACTAATGGAATCTGACAAGTCTCTAGTATTTAAAGGGTATCGAAAAGATGATTTGTACGTGGTAGATTTCTCAGCAGGACAGCTTGCCGTATGTCTTCTAGCAAAAGCTTCAGAATGCTGGCTCTGGCATCGGAGGCTTGGGCATGCTGGCATGAGGAACCTCCACACCCTTGCGAAGAAGAAGCATGTCATAGGCATCGAGGGCGTCAAGTTCAAGAAAGATCACTTATGCCGTGCCTGTGAAGCAGGGAAGATGACGAGGGCCAAACATCCCTCGAAGACAATCATGACCACTACTCGACCCTTCGAACTGCTTCACATGGATCTTTTCGGTCCCACTCATTACTCAACTCTTACTACTACTGCTTGTCTCTATGGCTTTGTCATTGTTGATGATTATTCTAGATATACTTGGGTGCACATAATCCTTTACAAGACTGAAGTGCAGGATGTCTTCAGACGCTTCGCCAATCGAGCTATGAACAATTATGGCGCCAAGATAAAGCACATCAGAAGTGACAATGGCACTAAATTCAAGAACACTGGCCTTGATACATATCTTGATACCTTGGGCATCACACATGAATTCTCAGCCCCGTACACGCCACAGCAGAATGGCGTCATCGAACGCAAGAACAGAACACTCATTGAGATGGCCAGAACGATGCTAGATGAATACAAGACCCCAAGAAAATTCTGGCCTGAAGCCATTTGATACTGCATGCCATACAATCAATCGTGTTTATCTTCACAAGCTTCTGAACAAGACATCTTATGAGATCCTTACTGGCAAGAAGCCAAATGTCAGTTACTTCAGAGTATTTGGCGCAAGGTGCTGGATCAAGGACCCACATCGCACCTCAAAGTTTGCACCAAAAGCACATGAGGGTTTTATGCTTGGATATGGAAAGGATTCGCACTCCTACAGAGTCTTCAATCTCTTTCATTACAAAGTGGTTGAAACAGTGGATGTGCGGTTCGATGAGACCAATGGTTCACAAAGAGAGCAACTGCCAAATGTGCTAGATGAAGTTCCATCCAGTGAATCAATCACGCTAATGGGAACTGGAGAAATTATACCTTCTGAAGCTCATCCTGAAGAAGAACTTATCATCTCAGCACCTGATCAACATGAAGACAATGCTCAGCCTGAAGACATTCCTTCTAATAACGACAATGATCAGCAAGAGCAAAGTCTTCGCCCTGTACATCCTCGCGTTGCCAATGAAGTGCAGATTGAAAGAATAATTGATAGCATCAATGCACCAGGTCCACTCACTCGTTCAAGGGCAACTCAGCTAGCAAATTTCTGTGGGCACTTCGCATTCGTCTCAATAACAGAACCCAAGAAAGTTGAAGAAGCCTTCATGGAACCTGAATGGATTCAAGCTATGCACGAAGAGCTTCAACAGTTTGAGCTGAATAATGTATGGGAACTAGTTAAGCGTCCTGATCCACGGAAGCACAATATAATAGGCACCAAATGGATATACCGCAACAAGCAAGATGAGCATGGTCAAGTTGTCAGAAACAAAGCTTGTCTCGTTGCTCAAGGATATACTCAAGTGGAAGGCATTGACTTCGATGAAACATTTGCTCCTGTGGCTAGACTTGAAGCCATACGCATACTACTGGCCTATGCAAATCATCATAACATACTTCTATATCAAATGGATGTGAAGAGTGCTTTTCTCAATGGCAAGATTGAAGAAGAAGTGTATGTTGCACAACCGCCTGGCTTTAAAGATCCAAAACATCCTGACATGGTATACAAGCTCAACAAGGCACTGTATGGCCTCAAACAAGCCCCTCGGGCCTGGTATGACACACTCAAATACTTCCTGAAGAGCAAAGGCTTCATACCTGGTTCCCTAGACCCCACTCTCTTCACGAAGACATATGATGGTGAACTGTTTGTGTGCCAAATATATGTGGATGACATTATCTTTGGCTGCACCAATCAGAAGTACAGTGAAGAGTTTGGATATATGATACAAGAGCAATATCAGATGTCCATGATGGGAGAGCTGAAGTTCTTCCTCGGTCTTCAAATACAACAACAACGCAACGACATCTTCATATCTCAAGAGAAGTATCTCAAAGATTGCCTGAAGAAGTTTGGTATGCAAGACTGCAAAGGCTTCACAACACCAATGCCAGCCAAACATCATCTGGGTCCCGACGACAATGGTAAAGAGTTCGATCAAAAGGTATACCGCTCCATGATTGGTTCTTCACTTTATCTATGTGCATCTAGGCCAGATATTATGCTTAGTGTTTGTATGTGTGCTCGATTTCAAGCGGCACCAAAGGAGTTGCATCACTTAGCTGTGAAGCGAATTCTTCGATATTTGGCTCACACCCCAACTCTAGGATTATGGTATCCAAAGGGCTCAGAGTTTGATCTGGTTGGATTCTCGGATGCTGATTATGCTGGTGACAAAGTTGATCGCAAGTCTACATCTGGCACATGTCACTTTCTGGGACGATCACTTGTATGTTGGTCTTCAAAGAAGCAGAACTGTGTATCTCTCTCCACTGCTAAATCTGAATACATTGCTGCTGGATCTTGCTGCGCTTAGCTTCTGTGGATGAAACAAACACTCAAGGACTATGGCATTCATCTGAATCAAGTGCCACTCTACTGCGACAACGAAAGCGCCATCAAGATTGCCAACAACCCAGTTCAGCACTCGAAGACAAAGCACATCGAAATTCGTCATCACTTTCTCAGAGATCATGTTGTGAAGGAAGACATTGATATCATACACGTCAACACTGAAGAGCAATTGGCAGATATCTTCACCAAGCCCTTGGATGAGAAGAGATTTTGCAAGTTACGGTGTGAGCTAAATATCCTGGAATCCTCAAATGTCCTGTGATCAGGCACACATCCTAACCCTTATGCATATTGATGACTTAGATGTGCAACACACGAAGTAAAGTATATTTTCAATCAATGAAGACATACATTCTAAATGTGAATACATTAATGTGGAATTTGACTTCGAAGCGCCACGATAATTGTGCGCCATGTCTGGGTCTAATACTTCCTATACGGTGGGTAACGCCACCACCAAACGTTCTAATTTGAAGTGTTTCACTCATGGCGTTACCTTGCAATGTCTTCACATTTGGTTTGGCTTCGATCTCAACATATCTTCATGATTATCTTCACTATGTTGATTATATAGATATATATATATATATTAGTGTTCTGTCCTCTATAGCATTCACTTATAGCTATGTCTTCGTGTTGAATCTTTTGAACTAAGTGAATGTGATCGGACCCTAACCTCTCTATGCTTTCTATCTCAAATTCTATCTCTCCGAATCATATGCATTCTATTGAAACTGTCGAATGTCTTCTCTGTGTCCTTGTCAGCAGGAGATACAGAGACAACCATTAAGTCCGTTTTCAATGCTCATTCCTCCACATGAAATCCGGAGAAGTAGGAACGACCACCCGACAATCTAGGCGTGCGTGGGACGTGGAACAAACCCCAAAATTCCGTATAATGGCCACGTGTTCCTCAGATGCGAATCGCCAGGGGCACCTGTGTAATAGCGCAGTGCCGCCCATATACCTATAAATACACACTTCACAGCGGTCATTATCTCTTCTTCCACTCTCGCACGAACCCTAGCGCCACCGCTAGCCCTCGACGACGCCGGCGACGAAGCGCTTCACTGCCGCAACCTCTCCGACGCCGTCTTCATGCCGACCACGGACATCGTCCTCTCCGTCGTCGCCGTAGGTGTCCTCCATCGCCAAGTTAGGGCACGGAAGATCGAACTGCTCGGCCTCATCTTCCACTCCGTCTAGCAGTTCTTAGTGTGGTAAATAAAACTTCCTTTTTACAGCACCGTTGATCCTATGGATTTGTCACTTTCTACCACAAGCAGTTTCTATTCACACAAGTTAGATCTCTCTCATACTGCATCTCATAACATGCCTAGTATATTCACTTATGCTTCACAAAGTAGTTAGATTCCTCACTTGTACTGATCTCTGGATTCGTACAAATCTGCAACCAACTCCTTATCTATGAGTGAATGTCTTCGCACGATGAGGTTAATGTCTTCTAAACTGATTTATCTTCAAAATCTTCTGAGAATGCATATGACCTCTTCCCCTTCCCTCGCACCTTAATGCTGTCACAGGTACATGTCCGTGGGAGAATCCTTTGGTTCTCATAGTCTGCATTCATTTGCAGAATTCTTACAGCATCACATAAATTCTCCCGAAGCCAGTTCCTGTTGGTCCAGCAAGTGAAAACCTTTGAAGCCTTTGAACGTGTTGAAGCCTTTCAGGTTAAAGTTTATGGCTTCAGAGAAATCAGTAAGAAAGGGTGGCAGAAAGCGTCGTGGAGAAACATCCAGAGATCTGCCAGATGAACTGTCAGAACTGTACAAGACATATCCTGAAGAGGATTACAATTAGTGCAAGACCCGAATCCAATGGATTCGAAGATATTGGGCAGAACAATGGTTCAAATACAGATTTGTAACCCAGGAATATGCTGAGAAAAACGCCATCAAGAGACCGTGGGGAGACATCCTATACAAGAATCTTCTACCCAGGTCCAGAGATGAAGCCATTGAACAAGGCTTCTATCCCTGCATGGTCCATGGGCCACAGCCTGCTAATGCACACCCATCGTCACTACTATGGTGTCGTGACGACAATCTGTTCAAGCGCAACTTCCAGTTTGCCCAGAACTCAGCGAAGCAAAACAAGAAGACTTTGGGGTTAGACTTCAACCCTGGCCCCTCAGCACCAACGTCAGATGGCACACGAGATGCAGAACCAAATGTCATCGGTCCCTTCTACAACCTTGAAGGCCTCATCATCCGCATCTTAGTTCAAGGGACTGCAGTGAATGAGCCTGCAGCTGACGCTGAATCAGAAGAAGCTCCTGCAGTGCCGAAGCCAAAGAAGATGAAGAAGCCTAAAGCTTCAAAGCCTGCCCCTTCACCAAAAATCTCACGAGCGAAGCCACTGGCAACTGCACCTCCTGAAGACAGTGTGCAGTCCGAAGACTTATCTCGAATCTCCAAGCCCCAGAAGGCCAAGATGCCTCTGCCACACACCGGCCAAGAGCTAACTGCTGCTGCCATTCTGCGCAATGACGCCATTGACCTGTCAAGTGATGAAGATCTAGCAGATGACGCTCTTGAGCAACTCATCAAGAGAAAAGAAGAAGCAGAAATCTTCAATGATCTGCCTCTCTTTGATGTGACCATCATCCACAACTTCATTGACGAGTGGTTTGACACGCCAAACATCAGCTTTGAAGATCTGCAGCTACCCATTGGCCTCAGTGTCGCCTTCCAAGGCGCCATTGCTTTAGAGCTAGCTATTGCCCAGCGCATTGTTGAACTGAAGCAAAAGATTGACTATGAAAAGGCTCAGTTCAAGAAGCATATGGCCAAGCTCAGCGTGCAGGAAGTGAAGAACTTCAAGAGTATGATGCACGAGCTCAAGGAAGCCTTTGTAAAGAAACGTGCAGAAGCTCAGGGTTTGCGTGAGCGCATGAAGACTCTGGCTGACAGATGTGTGCAAGCCTATAATGAGGCTGAGAAGCGCAAGGCACTTGGGCGTCCTGCATCGACCCCAGGATGGCCGCAAAGAAGAAGAAGAAGCCTGCTACGGCTGAACCTGACGCACCAAGGCAGGAAGCAGTTCCGATTGTCTTCCCAACTAGATTGACTGGCTCGAAGCCAAAAAGCCGGTCAACTGCTTCAGAGCTCAAGAAGACAAGGACTGCTGAGGCTGAAGCCAGGAAGAGGAAACACTCTGAATCCTCTCCAACTGCCCCCTCCAAGAAGAAGAGGAAGACCAAGAAAGATCGGGCTGCTCCCGCAGAGCCTTTGATAGTTGAACCTATTTCGATGGTCTATCCTGAAGCTGAACGACAACTGACAATCCATGAGCCTGCTTCCATAGAGGATCATGAAGCTGAAGACTTTCCAACAGCTGATCCCATCCCTGCTGAAGACATTGGTCAACAGGACCATGTAGAAGATGGTGCAGTCCTTCCTCAGCTTGAGAACAGCGAACTCATCAGCATTGGTCGTCCACTGACGCCAATTGCACATGATGCTTCATGGGCGGATCACCCACAAGAGGAAGAAGACTATGAGGCCCAGCCCACTCAAACTCCACAGGCATAGCCCGCGTCGCGCAGGCTTCGCAAAGGTCCAAGGCCTCAAGTCTCTGCTGAAGACAATCCGGCTGCATCAGCCGCGGAAGAAGAAGTCCCACAAGTTCCCACTCCCCTGTCCCAACAAGAAGCAGTTCTTAAGGAGAACGTGCCTGTGACCGACCCTCCAGCTCATCAAGTGGAGGATGCAAATCTTGAGGCTGCCACAACCACCAATGAAGCTAATGTGGAGCCCTCCCCAACGGAAGAAGAAGACAGCGAAGCCACCAATCCCGTCACTTCTGTTCCTGAGTCTGCTGCTGGTCCCCAGTTCGACTATCATGTTGAGCATAGGCCTCAGGTACAGAAGCCAATCCCAAGATTGCCAAGGTTCCCAGGTCCTGCATCAGCACCTGGCTCCTTCAATATCAATGGCTTCAGAGCAAACAACACATTCTTCGATAGCTCCAGGAACCCCTACTCAAGGGAAAGGATATCATCTGAACGGTTCTGGAGCTATCCTCAGCGAAGCTATTACTCATGCATTCTTTACAACCAAGGTCGTATATTCCCACAAAAGCACCTTGACATTGAAGCTATAGCTGGTCTGCCCTGTCTGGAAGAAGCTTTGGATTGCTTCAAGGAAGTTGGACTGCTGCAGTTCGTTACTGACCAAGAGCACTGAAATGAAGAGCTGCTGCTCCAATTCTATGCCATACTTCACATCCGCGGGTATAGCAGAGATCCGAAGACTTGGGTCCTGGAGTGGATGACTGGAAACATCCATCACGAAGCCAAAGCCTTTGACATCATTGAGCTCACTGGCTTGCCCACTCCTGGCGATCTATACGAGCATGGCTGTCAGCTGCATAGTGAAGCTATTGAGAGCATCTTTAAGAAGCCTGAACCTGATATGAGTCAGATGCTCAGCATGATGAAGCCATTGCCCCAAGATGCTTCTTATCCCACGGAGTTCTTCGTTGAAGACCTTGAGTATCTGCCAAGAACCATCTATCACATCATCAGGCGAACTCTCTGGCCCATCAAAGGGCACTCTCCACATGCCAAGCTTGAGGGTGCAATGAAGACCTTGGTCTTCTATATTCTTCATGGAAAATGCTTCAATGCACAGCACTTATTCATCCGCCAACTTGCTGCATCAGGCTCTGATCTGTTTGGCTTGAAGTTCTACGCCCCATGGGTAATGCGGCTAATCAAACTTCACTCCGATATCTCATATCAGCCATCTGCTCGCAATCATCGGATTTTTCTGCCTGATGTGGATATCTCTATTGAAGCCATCTATCCTGTGCCTGCCAAAGCACCTCTAAGTCTTTAGAATGCAGAGCATCAGAGTTTCTCTCAGAACATTGAAGGAGTTGAAGCAGTCACTCGGGTGTATCCTCTGGCTGGCACTACACGTGCACCACACCCTGCTTCCACTGAAGCCACTGATAGCACAACTGCTCCAAGACCCAAGAAGCACACTCGTGTTCTCAACGACCGAGAGCTTCTTGTGGCTCTTCATCAGAAACAGGATAGGAATCATGACTGGCTGAAGCGTCAGATGAAAAGCCTCTTGGTGGATGTTAATCGCATTCGCAATCTTGCCACCAAGAATGCTTTCGTTGCCCATGAAACCTGTCGCCGCATATGGAAAGGGCTAACGATGATGTGTTCTGAAGATGATCTTCAAGAGGATGGCTTCACTGAGCGATTCAAGTTTGACTCCACACCTCCTCGAAGGGCTGTGCTGCTAGGAACTCCATCCCTTGAAGACTCTGAGTTCTCTTCATGTGCTGCAATAGTGACTGCCAGAGTTATCGAGGATGAAGACGATGCTACTTCACCGCCACCTCCTTCAGCATGCTTCAACTCTGCTCCAAGCTCTTCAGCACCGCCAAACACCATCAACGACCCTGCTACTTCACCTACTCCTCATGGGAACGAGTAGATGCTCTATGTCTTCAAACCTTTTTGGTCCTTACTGACAAAAGGCGGAGAAGCATATGAGGTTGATAGTCTTCAAGCAGGTCCATATGGGCGGGTGCTTTATATTTTGCTTCGTGCTTACAACTCTCATTTTTTTTGCTACATTTGGTTCTTTGAGTTGTAACACTTAAACTCGATGGTCGTCTGCTACTTATCTGCCACTTTGTTTTGCGATGATAAATTCCGCATGTGCGACGATAAATTCCGCACTTAGATCATTCTGCAGACGTCCATTTTCCATTATGCATGTCATTATCTTCATATACTTTCACATGCATAGTGAATTGTCATCATAAGTTGAAGTGGATCTCCACAAGTACAACCTGCCATGTGCATTTGCATTCCAAAAGCAAATTACTTATATGCACATCTTCAGGGGGATCCCTTGCAACTTATGAAGACAATTCCTTATCCTTTACAATTTCACAGATTATATTCCCCGTTGAAAACTTCAACTAGTTTGTCATCAATCACCAAAAAGGGGGAGATTGTAAGTGCATCTAGTGCCACCCCTAGTTGGTTTTGGAGTATTGACGACAAACCTAGTTGAGGGACTAATGTGTCTGTGAGAATTGCAGGATAACACAGGTAGAAGTCCCTCATTGATTCGGTTTTCCTACCAAAGATGACCCCTAAAAATGTATGAAGACATTGAAGTCAAAGGTGGTATATGAAGATATTCACATTGAAGACTATGACAAGAGAAGACACCACATGAAGCCTATGGAGCTCGAAGACTTAGATCTTTCGTAGTTCTCTTTCTTTTGTGTTGAGTCATAGGAACCACCGTACTGTTAAGTGGGGTCCAAGAGAACCAGTCAGAATGACTGAAGTGATGCCTAACCAAAAACCTATGTCTTCGAGTGAAGACTATGAGAGCGAATCTTGTCCAGAGTCGGACAAGTCAGCTTTGCTTGTAGCCCAAGTAAAGTTGCCGTATGAGTTTGAAATCTGACCGTTGGAACACGTGTTAGTTCCTTAGTGACCCAGGGTCATTTTGGACAAATCAGGTCGGGTTGCCAAGTGACTATAAATAGCCCACCCCCTACAACCATAAACGGTTGGCTGCTCAGATTGAGAGTACGGCTTTTGTCGTTTGAGAGCAACCCACCTCGAAGCCTTTGAGAGAGAATTCCTTGCGAGGATAAAGCCCTAACCACCCAGAGCCAGAGAGAATTGGGCATCACTTAAGTCTTCTTGTCTGTGTGATCTGAAGACTTATTACACTTGAGGACTGTGCATCCTCCAGCTGGTTAGGCGTCGCGTTCTGAGCATCCAAGAGACATTGTGGATTGCTGGTGAACGAAGTCTGTGAAGGTTTGGGAGTCTACCTTGAAGACTTACCAGAGTGATTGGGCAAGGTCTGTGTGACCTTAGCTCAAGGGGAATACGGTGAGGACTGGGTGTCCTGAGCTGCGTGTTCAGGACTGGGTGTCCGGGACTGTGTGTCCTAAGGTTTAAATACCTAGCCGCCCCAACCAGACGTACAGTTGTCACAGCAACTGGAACTGGTCCAACAAATCATTGTGTTCAACGAGTCACTGATTTCATCTTCCCTTCCCTTTACTTACTGTTACTCTTTGTGAAGTCATTGTATGTTTGCACTATCTTTTGTCTTCACTGAGTGACTGCGTGTTCTGTCTGACTTCACAATATCTTCCTACCTGATCCTTACTACATTGCTGCTATTAGTCATTGTGCTTTCACTCTATTGAATACTTGAATATGGCTTGCCTAGTGTAGTCTACCTTCCGCTGCAGGGAAATAGGTTTATTTCTATCGTTTGTCTTCATAACTTCCACGTTTTGAAGACTTTCATAAAAATTGCCTATTCACCCCCCCCTCTAGTCGATATAACACACTTTCATGATACAGGAGCTTGGGGGCATCGCCACCCGCAGCACGAGCTCGCGTGAGGAGCCCGCGACAAGGACTCCAGGAGCGACGACGCTCGTCGCCGCATCGCGTCGACCTTGGCTGCGGTGCGCGCGCCGACGCTCGTTGCTCCTTCCTCCCGAGCCCCCTGCTTGGGCGTGCAAGGGCAGTGGGTACCTAGGAGGAGGCCGCTCACACCAAGGCCCCGTCACCACCTGCATCGCTGCAGCGTCGTGACGGTGGGCCGACCTCTTCTTCGGCGGAAGCAGTGCCAGCATGTCGAGAGGAATCTTTCCCTTCTCGTCAGCTGAGAACCTTCAGATCGGCGCCATTGAAGTTGCTACTAGTAGTGGAGCAGAGGAGGAAGAAGTAGGCGGAATGGGAAGAAGTGGGGGATGGGGGCTCCGCCCCTTCCTCATTTATAGCAGGAGAAGGCAAACCAGCGCCCCCCACGATCACAGGTAATGATGGTTTTCCTTGCAGGTCGCAGGGACTTGTCAAGTCGGGCAGTTGCCGAGGCAGCATCGGGAAGCGAAGACGCCCACGTCCAATCAACCGCCATGCATCAACCGAGGCCGCAGGCTTTTGGGGCCCGCAGCACTCCGCGCTTGACCTTTGGCTTTGCCTCGAAGCCAAGCCCGAGCTCACCTTGGGCCCGGGGGCTACTGTCGGCGTTCTGGGAACGGGGGTCCCTAGACTTGCCTGCCTGCGGCCCACGGCGTGGCTAGGCTAGCAGGTCTGTACGGCCCATCTCCATCAACGAGGTATTCAAGACCCTCGCGAGGGGCCAAGCCTCGCGAGGCAAATGACGCAAGACCTCCTCAGGAGTGGCCTCTCCAGGCAGGCTCACGAGGGGCGGAGAGATCAAGGCAAGGCAAACCTCGCAAGGTCCTCATGACGTGAGCCATGACGATCGAGACCAGGCGGGTGCCAGGCGGGCACCAGCGTGCGCAGTGTCCTTGCTTCCTCTTTGGTGCCAAGGGGGCAAGCGCAGGCGCGGAGTACCGAGGCATCAAGCAGAGGTTTCCATATTGGTGCAACGAGACCAAGACCAGAAGGATGGAAAGACGGAGGTCACCATGGAGCCCAGGACGGCGTCACTGATGACCCACAAGTATAGGGGATCTATCGTAGTCCTTTCTATAAGTAAGAGTGTCGAACCCAACAAGGAGCAGAAGGAAATGATAAGCGGATTTCAGCAAGGTATTCTCTGCAAGTACTGAAATAAGTGGTAACAGATAGCTTTGTGATAAGATAAATTGTAACGAGCAACAAGTAACAAAAGTAAATAAAGTGCAGCAAGGTGGCCCAATCCTTTTTGTAGCAAAGGACAAGCCGGAACAAATTCTTATAATAGGAAAAGTGCTCCCGAGGACACATGGGAATATTGTCAAGCTAGTTTTCATCACGTTCATATGATTCGCGTTCGATACTTTGATAATTTGATATGTGGGTGGACCGGTGCTTGGGTGCTGTTCTTACTTGAACAAGCATCCCACTTATGATTAACCTCTATTGCAAGCATCCGCAACTACAACAAAATTATTAAGGCAAACCTAACCATAGCATGAAACATGTGGATCCAAATCAGCCCCTTACGAAGCAACGCATAAACTAGGGGTTTAAGCTTATGTCACTCTAGCAACCCATCATCTACTTATTACTTCCCAATGCCTTCCTCTAGGCCCAAATAATGGTGAAGTGTTATGTAGTCGACGTTCACATAACACCACTAGAGGCTAGACAACATACATCTTATCAAAATACCAAACGAATACCAAATTCACATGACTACTAATAGCAAGACTTCTCCCTTGTCCTCAGGAACAAACGTAATTACTCACAAAGCATATTCATGTTCATAACCAGAGGGGAAATAATATGCATATGGGATCTGAACATATGATCTTCCACCAAATAAACCAATTAGCATCAACTACAAGGAGTAATCAACACTACTAGCAACCTACTAGCACCAATCCCAGACTTTGAGATAAGAATTGGATACAAGAGATGAACTAGGGTTTGGAGATGAGATGGTCCTGTTGAAGATGTTGATGGAGATTGCCCTCTCCCGATGAGAGGAGCGTTGGTGATGACGGTGGTGATGATTTCCCCCTCCTGGAGGGAAGTATCCCCGGCAGAACAGCTCTACCGGAGCTCTAGATTGGTTCCGCCAAGGTTCCGCCTCGTGGCGGCAGAGTCTCGTCCCGAAAAGTTCCTTCTTATTTTTTATCATCGAAAGACTTCATATAGGAGAAGATGGACGTCGGAGATCCACCAGGGGGCCCACGAGGTAGGGGGCGCGCCCTAGGGGGGGCCCCCACCCTCATGAGCTGGGTGTGGGCCCCCTGGCCTTCATCTTTGGCGAGGATTTTTCTTTATTTATTTTAAGAAGTTCCGTGGAGTTTCAGGACTTTTGGAGTTGCGCAGAATAGGTCTCTAATATTTGCTCCTTTTCTAGCCCAGAATTCCAGCTGCCGGCATTCTCCCTCCTTATGTAAACCTTGTAAAATAAGAGAGAATGTGACATAAAGTGAAATAACAGTCCATAATGCAATAAATATCGATATAAAAGCATGATGCAAAATGGACGTATCAACTCTCCCAAGCTTAGACCTCGCTTGTCCTCAAGCGAAAAGCCCATAACAATAAATATGTCCTCATGTTTAGAGGTAGAGGCATCGATAAAAAATAAAATACGGACATGAAGGCATCATGATTATTCTCATAACAGCAACATATATAGATTTTGTCATATGATTACTTATGTTCAAGTGATGATCTATTCACAATGCAAGAGTATAAATCATAAACCTTATTGGGATCCGACAAACTATAATCTCAGTCATTGAAGCAATTGCAATTTATCATAAAATCGGAAAGAGTCTATGTCAGAGCTAAAAAGCAAGTCCACATGCTCAACTATCATTTAGTCCTCCATAATTGCTAACACTCACGCAATACTTGTGGTTATGGAGTTTTGATCAGACACAGAGAAATATAGGGGCTTATAGTTTTTCCCCACAACCTTTTACCTCAAGGGTGATGTCAACAATAATGGTTCATGCTCCCCTACATCCAATTAGATATATATATCATGTTCTTTCCAACATGCTGAGCTTGCCAAAGGATAAAATGAAAAAGGAAAGGTGAAGATCACCATGACTCTTGCATAAGGTAGAAGATAATAATAAAGGATAGGCCCTTCGTAGAGGGAAGCAGAGGTTGCCATGCGCTTTTATGGTTGGATGCATAAAATCTCAATGTGAAAGAACGTCACTTTATATTGCCCCTTGTGATATGAAACTTTATTATGCAGTCCGTCGCTTTTATTACTTCCACATCACAAGATCGTATAAAGCTTATTTATCCCACACCAATCAATCATACATATTTAGAGCAATTTTTATTGCTTTGCACCGATCACAACTTACTTGAAGGATCTTACTCAATCCATTGGTAGATATGGTGGACTCTCATGGCAAAACTGGTTTAAGGGTATTTGGAAGCACAAGTAGTATTTCTACTTGGTGCTGAGAATTTGGCTAGCATGAGGGGGAAAGGCAAGCTAACAAGTTAGAGGATCCATGACAACATACTTTATCTCAGATATAAAAAGACATAACTCATTACGTTGTCTTCCTTGTCCAACATCAACCCTTTAGCATGTCATATTTTAATGAGTGCTCCCAATCATAAAAGATGTCAATGATAATATATCTATATGTGAAAACCTCTCTTTCCTTATTACTTCCTGTTAATTGCAACAATGACCAAAGCTATGTTTGCCAACTCCCAACAACTTTTAATCATCATACTCTTGCTATGTGAAGTCATTACTCTCAATAAGATCAATATGAACTCTTTGTTTCTTTTTATTCTTTTTCTCTTTTCTTTTATTCACCCATGATCATGGCAAAATAATCAAGCCCTTGACTCAACACTAATCTTTATTATATATAGCTCATGGACTCGAATACAAAGAGAGATCATAAAGCAAACTCAAAACAAGATCATGCAATAAACTTTATTCTACTAGATCAAGATACTACTAATAGGATCGAACTAAGAAAAACGGTAAAGATAGGAGTTGTGATTGTGATACAATACCGGGGCACCTCCCCCAAGCTTGGCAGTTGCCAAGGGGAGTGCCCATACCCATGTGATTATATCTCCTTTGTTGGTGAAGAAGGTGGAGGTGACGGATAATCGCACATCGAGCGTAAGAGGTCCTCCAGCTTGCGAATAATGCCCTTGAGTGCAACAATATGCTCCTTCAACAAAATATTTTCTTGTGTGAGATACTTGTTTTGTATACGAGCTAACTCAATCATCTTGAAAGCTTCGATCTCAGTTGGGGTAAAAAGGTTATGATCAAGTTGGAGGGTGTCTTTTGCTGTTGGAGCTTGATCCTCCGTGGCCTTCTTGATCCTTTCATCCTTGTTGACCCTCGTGGGTTCTTCCCTCTTCAGATCTATCTTCATTAGCCAAGCATCATTGTCACCATTGTTGGAGGAGGGAGACGACATGATGCCTAGCCTAGAAAACCCTGACAGAAAACAGCTCGAAACAAGAACAGAGGAGGTTTGCGTGATACGGGAGTCAAAACCTTCGGGAGGTTATATAATGAATTTTTACCAACCGAAATACATATCGTGCAAGAAAACGGAGTCCGGAAGGCACACAAGGTGCTCACGAGGTAGGGGGCGCACCCAGGGGGGTAGGGCGCGCCCACCACCCTCGTGGGGCCCTCGTGTCCTTCCCGGACTGCTACTTATTTTTCTATTTTTCTAAATATTCCAAAACGGAGAAATATTGCCTTAAAAATTGTTTTGGAGTCGGTTTACTTACCGTACCACATACCTATTCCTTTTTGGAGTCTGAAACGTTCCGGAAAGTGTCCCTTATGTATTCCTCCGGGGTTACGGTTTCAATAATGTTGGTTTCAACATTTATGGGATTACCTGAGATATAATGTTTAATTCTTTGACCGTTTACCACCTTCGGATTTGTGCCTTCAAAGTTGTTGATCTTTATGGCACCGGAACGATAGACCTCTTCGATAACATAGGGGCCTTCCCATTTAGAGAGAAGTTTTCCTGCAAAAAATCTTAAACAAGAGTTGTATAGCAATACATAATCACCTACATTAAACTCATGCTTTTGTATCCTTTTGTCATGCCATCTTTTAACTTTTTCTTTAAACAACTTGGCATTTTCATAAGCTTGGGTTCTCCATTCATCAAGTGAGCTAATATCAAATAACCTCTTCTCACCAGCAAGTTTAAAATCATAGTTGAGCTCTTTAATAGCCCAATATGCCTTATGTTCTAGTTCGAGAGGTAAGTGACATGCTTTTCCATAAACCATTTTATACGGAGACATACCCATAGGATTTTTGTATGCAGTTCTATAAGCCCATAATGCATCATCAAGTTTCTTGGACCAATTCATTCTAGACCTATTAACAGTCTTTTGAAAAATTAATTTGAGCTCTCTATTGCTCAACTCTACTTGACCACTAGACTGTGGGTGATAAGGAGATGCAATTCTATGATTAACATCATATTTAGCAAGCATTTTACAGAAAGCACCATGAATAAAGTGTGAACCACCATCTGTCATTAAATATCTAGGGACTCCAAACCTCGGGCAAAAACTTCCTTAAGCATTTTAATAGAAGTGTTATGATCAGCACTACTAGTTGGAATAGCTTCTACCCACTTAGTAACGTAATCAACAACAACTAAATATGAGTATATCCATTAGAGGCAGGAAAAGGTCCCATATAATCAAAGCCCTAAACATCAAACAGTTCAATAACAAGTGAATAATTCATAGGCATTTCTTGACATCTACTAATATTACCAATTCTTTAACATTCATCACGAGACAAGACAAACTTACGGGCATCCTTGAAGAGAGTAGGCCAATAAAAACCAGATTGCAATACCTTATGTGCAGTTCTATCTCCAGCGTGGTGTCCTCCATAAGCCTCGGAATGACACTTGCGTAGGATCTGTTCCTGTTCATGCTCAGGTACACAACGTATAATAACACCATCTACTCCTTCTTTATAAATATGTGGGTCATCCCAAAAGTAATGTCTTAAATCATAGAAAAACTTTTTCTTTTGCTGGTATGTGAAGCTAGGTGGTATAAACTTAGCAACAATATAATTAGCATAATCAGCATACCATGGAGTACTACGAGAGGTACTTATAACATTTAATTGTTCATCAGGAAAGCTATCATTAATAGGTAGTGGGTCATCAAGAACATTCTCTAACCTAGACAAGTTGTCTGCAACGGGGTTCTCAGCTCCCTTTCTATCAACAATATGCAAATCAAATTCTTGTAGCAAGAGAACCCATCTAATAAGTCTAGGTTTAGCATCTTTCTTTTCCATAAGATATTTAATAGCAGCATGATCAGTGCGAATAGTTACTTTAGAGTCAACAATATAAGATCTGAACTTATCACAAGAAAATACAACTGCTAAAAGCTCTTTTTCAGTAGTAGCATAATTTCTTTGAGCATTGTCTAGAGTCTTACTAGCATAATGAATAACATTTAATTTCTTATCAACTCTTTGCCCTAGAATAGCACCTACAGCATAATCACTAGCATCACACATAATTTCAAAGGGTAAATTCCAATCAGGTGGCTGAACAACAGGTGCAGAGACTAATGCTTTCTTAAGTATTTCAAATGCTTCTATACAATCATCATCAAAGACAAATGGTATATCTTTTTGCAATAAATTAGTCAGAGGCCGGGAAATTTTTGAGAAGTCCTTAATGAACCTCCTGTAAAATCCGGCGTGACCAAGGAAACTTCTTATACCTTTGATGTCCTTGGGACATGGCATCTTTTCAATAGCATCGACCTTGGCTTTATCAACTTCAATACCTCTTTCAGAAACTTTATGCCCCAAGACAATACTTTCTTTAACCATAAAGTGGCACTTTTCCCAATTCAAGACAAGATTAGTTTCTTCACATCTCTGCAAAACTCGATCAAGATTTCTCAAGCAATCATCAAAAGAGGAACCATAGATGGAAAAGTCGTCCATGAAAACCTCACAAATCTTTTCACAAAAGTCAGAGAATATAGCCATCATGCATGTTTGAAAGGTAGCAGGTGCATTACATAAACCAAAAGGCATACGTCTATAAGCAAAAGTACCAAAAGGGCATGTAAAAGTAGTCTTTGATTGATCTCTAGCCGACACAGGTATTTGAGAGAAACCAGAATAACCATCTAGAAAGGAATAGTGTGTATGTTTGCATAATCTTTCTAGCATTTGATCAATAAAAGGTAAGGGGTAATGATCTTTCTTAGTAGCTTTATTTAATTTGCGGAAATCAATTACCATCCTATAACCTGTGATAATTCTTTGTGGAATCAATTCTTCTTTATCATTAGGAACAACAGTAATACCTCCCTTCTTAGGGACACAATGGACATGACTTACCCACTCACTATCAGCAACGGGATAGATTATACCTTCCTCCAGAAGCTTTAGTATTTCTTTTCTTACCACTTCTTTCATTTTAGGATTCAGACATCATTGAAGATCACGAACTGGTTTGGCATCTGCCTCCAAATTTATTTTATGTTGACATAGAGTGGGACTAATGCCCTTAAGATCATGAAGAGTATATCCGATAGCAGCACGATGCTTCTTCAGAGTTTTCAATAATCTTTCTTCTTCATGCTCTGAAAGGTTAGCACTAACAATAATAGGATATATCTTCTTTTCATCAAGATAAGCATATTTAAGATTATTAGGCAAAGGTTTAAGCTCAAACACTGGATCACCCTTGGGTGGAGGAGGATCCCCTAAAATTTCAACAGGCAAATTATGTTGCAGAATAGGTTCCTATTTAAAGAATACTTCATCTATTTCCCTTCTTTCATTCATGAACATATCATTTTCATGGTCTAGCAAATAGTGTTCTAAAGGATCACTAGGAGGTATGGAAATAGAAGCAAGACCAATAATTTCATCCTTACTAGGTAATTCTTCCTCACGATGTTGTTTACTAAATTTAGAGAAATTAAACTCATGAACCATATCATCCAAACCAATAGTAAAAAAATTCTTTTTGCAATCTATCCTAGCATTAACAGTGTTCAAGAAGGGTCTACCAAATATAATGGGACAAAAGCTATCTTGCGGAGAAGTAAGAACAAGAAAATCAGCAGGATATTTAGTTTTCCCACACAAGACTTCAACATCTCTAACAATTCCCATCGCTGAAATAGTATCTCTATTGGCAAGTTTAATTGTGACATCAATATCTTCTAACTCAGCAGGTGCAATTTCATGCTTGATTTCTTTATACAAGTCATAAGGTATAACACTAGCACTAGCACCCATATCACATAAGCCATGATAACAATGATCTCCTATTTTAACAGAAATAACAGGCACGCCTACCACAGGTCTATGTTTATCTTTATCACAAGGTTTAGCAATTCTAGCAGGTTTAGCAATTCTAGCAGTTTCACCTTCGAACTGAATAACATGCCCATCAATATTATCAGACAAGAGATCTTTAACAATAGCAATATTAGGTTCTACTTTAACTTGCTCAGGAGGTGTATAAGTTCTAATATTGCTTTTACGAACAATAGTTGAAGCTTTAGCATGATCCTTTATTCTAACAGGGAAAGGTGGTTTCTCAACATAAGAAGTAGGAACAACAGGATCATTATAAGTGACAGTCTTTTCTTCAACTTTAATGGGTGCAGCTACTTTTACTTCTATGGGAGGATGATATTTAAACCACTTCCCCTTAGGGAGATCAACATAAGTAGCAAAAGATTCACAGAAAGAAGCTACTATCTCAGAGTCAAGTCCATATTTAGTGCTAAACTTATGGAAAATATCGGTGTCCATAAAAGATTTAACACAATAAAACTTAGGTGTCATACCTAACTCCTTACCTTCGTCGAGGTCCCAATCTTCAGAGTTGCGTTTAATTCTATCCAATAAATTCCATCTGAATTCAACAGTCTTCATCATAAAAGAGCCAGCGCAAGAAGTATCGAGCATGGTGCGATTGTTTTCAGAAAGCCGAGCATAAAAACTTTGCATAATTATTTCTCTCGAGAGCTCATGATTGGAGCATGAATATAACATTGATTTAAGCCTCCCCCAAGCTTAAGCGATGCTTTCTCCTTTGTGAGGCCAGAAACTATATATATAATTGCGATCACGATGAACAAGATGCATAGGGTAATACTTTTGATGAAATTCCAACTTCAATCTTTTATAGTCCCATGATTTCATATCATCACATAGCCTATACCATATCAATGTGTCTCCCTTAAAAGATAAAGGGAAGACCTTCTTCTTAGCAACATCATCGGCTATACCTGCAAGCTTAAATAATCCACAAACTTCATCCACATATATTAAGTGCTCATCAGGATGCTTTGTTCCATCTCCTGTAAAAGGGTTAGCTAGCAGTTTTTCCATCATACCCGAAGGAAATTCAAAAGGAGTTTCATTTTCAATAGGTTCAGTAGGTTGAGGAGAAACTCTTTGCTCTACTGGACGGGGTGAAGATACCCCGAACAAACTCCTCAGAGAATTACTTTCCATAGTAATAAGTGACAGTAAATTTCAGCACACTATATAAATTTTTCCTTACCAAATTCCACCTACCAAAGGCGCTACACTCCCTGGCAACGGCGCCAGAAAATAGTCTTGATGACCCACAAGTATAGGGGATCTATCGTAGTCCTTTCGATAAGTAAGAGTGTCGAACCCAACGAGGAGCAGAAGGAAATGATAAGCGGTTTTCAGCAAGGTATTCTCTGCAAGTACTGAAATAAGTGGTAACAGATAGTTTTGTGATAAGATAAATTGTAACAAGCAACAAGTAACAAAAGTAAATAAAGTGCAGCAAGGTGGCCCAATCCTTTTTGTAGCAAAGGACAAGCCGGAACAAACTCTTATAATAGGAAAAGCGCTCCCGAGGACACATGGGAATATCGTCAAGCTAGTTTTCATCACGTTCATATGATTCGCGTTCGATACTTTGATAATTTGATATGTGGGTGGACCGGTACTTGGGTGCTGTTCTTACTTGAACAAGCATCCCACTTATGATTAATCTCTATTGCAAGCATCCGCAACTACAACAAAAGTATTAAGGTAAACCTAACCATAGCATGAAACATGTGGATCCAAATCAGCCCCTTACGAAGCAATGCATAAACTAGGGTTTAAGCTTTTGTCACTCTAGCAACCCATCATCTACTTATTACTTCCCAATGCCTTCCTCTAGGCCCAAATAATGGTGAAGTGTTATGTAGTCGACGTTCACATAACAACACTAGAGGCTAGACAACATACATCTTATCAAAATATCAAACGAATACCAAATTCACATGACTACTAATAGGAAGACTTCTCCCTTGTCCTCAGGAACAAACGTAATTACTCACAAAGCATATTCATGTTCATAATCATAGGGGTAATAATATGCATATAGGATCTAAACATATGATCTTCCACCAAATAAACCAATTAGCATCAACTACAAGGAGTAATCAACACTTCTAGCAACCTACTAGCACCAATCCCGGACTTTGAGACAAGAATTGGATACAAGAGATGAACTAGGGTTTGGAGATGAGATGGTGCTGGTGAAGATGTTGATGGAGATTGCCCTCTCCCGATGAGAGGAGTGTTGGTGATGACGATGGTGATGATTTCCCCCTCCCAGAGGGAAGTATCCCCGGCAGAACAGCTCTGCCGGAGCTCTAGATTGGTTCCGCCAAGGTTCCGCCTCGTGGCGGCGGAGTCTCATCCCAAAAAGTTCCTTCTTATTTTTTTCTCATCGAAATACTTCATATAGGAGAAGATGGACGTCGGAGAGCCACCAGGGGGCCCACGAGGTAGGGGGCGCGCCCTAGGGGGGCGCCCCCACCCTCATGAGCAGGGTGTGGGCCCCCTGGCCTTCATCTTTGGCGAGGATTTTTCTTTATTTATTTTAAGATGTTCCGTGGAGTTTCAGGACTTTTGGAGTTGCGTAGAATAGGTCTCTAATATTTGCTCCTTTTCCAGCCCATAATTCCAGCTGCCGGCATTCTCCCTCCTTATGTAAACCTTGTAAAATAAGAGAGAATAGCCATAAGTATTGTGACATAAAGTGAAATAACAGTCCATAATGCAATAAATATCGATATAAAAGCATGATGCAAAATGGATGTATCAGTCACCACCAGAACCTTTGGCAGGCGAAGACCACCTTTTGTCAGGATAGCTTGTACTAGTTGTCCCCTTTCAAATTGGCCGTTGTTGGCTCCCTTCCCGCTCAATATTTGGGAAGAGGACCAGGGCCTATATAAGTAGAACTATCCACCACAGTAGGGGAAGTGATTCGAAAAGAGGAGGACGAAATCAAAGAGAGAGAGAGAAAAGGGACGGATCATCAAGATCATCCCCAACCACACAAGTGCACCAAGCACAAGAGCACCTCGTCCTCAGGAGGCTGTTCTTCCCCTTGTACTGTTCATCATCAGCCCAAGAGGTAATCCACCACCACCACACTGGAGTAGGGTATTACACCACAACGGTGACCTGAACCAGTATAAATCTTGTGTCTTTGTTTTGCAAGTTCGTCGAGTTCATCCGCGAGATCTTAGCGAGCTAGGGCATGGATCGATAGGAAGAAAACCTTCGCGCGCACCCCAGTGTTCGAACCTCGAGGGTTTGCCGGAACCCGTGATCCGACAGCTTCCTTTTTGGGCAACTGCTGAAGTAGTGCCCTGACTCCCTGCACCTAAAATAGGTGATATGACTCAAGTCCTTCCTAGAATCCAATCTATTTCTCTTCCTGGATTTTTCCATTCCAACCAGGGCTTCTATTTCCAGTGGGTCATACTCTACTTCCTCTGTCGGGAATTCTACCAGATCCCCATTCAGACAATTTTGGGAGATGCGTCCTTCATCCCCACATGAATAGCATGACTTGATGCAGGGTTTAATTGGGTCTTCTTTGGGTGTGTCCTCCACCTCTTTCTTCATCACATGTTCTCCTAAAATTTCCATGAGGGCTCCTTTCATTTCTTCTTTCTTCTGCTAGATGGTTCTTTGTACCATGGGGGAAATGTGACACTGAGTAGGGTAGTGGGTAGTCCCTTCACACAAGAAACAAGTAATCTGCCTAGTTGGGCATTCTTCAGCTGGGTGACTTTCTTCACAATTTGGGCATTCATCCTTGTGTTCTTTATGGTTGTGTCCTATTTCTCCACAAAGCTTGCATGCACAAGGTTTCTTCATATCATTTCCACAAGGCTTTAATTTCCGGGACACAAGATGAGACTTTAGCAGAGTCAACTTAAATCATTCCCAAGTGGTTACTCTTTGCCATCCATTGATGGTTTGGTACATCCTCCACCAAGTATCGACACCTCTTTTAAAGCACCGAAGAGCATGTTGGGCCATATCCTTTCCGGCTATAATGTTATTCTTCATGCGACCTTCCATATTCTGAATCCATCGGTCCGTCTCCAATTGAGTCATTAGTCTAGAAAATGTGAGTTCATCTCCATTCATCCTCTATTGGTTCCAAGGGTTTTTTTGGGGGGGAGATAAGAGAGATAGAGAGGGATACACACAATACAAACAATAGTTTTGAAGAGACATATTTTATTTTGTGGCTGTCGGAAAAACATCAAACAAATGACAACTCACAATCGTCGCATCTAACGTAAGTATATAACAGGGGTTTGGTCTTCTAAAGGTCAATAAATATTCAAAGTCACCAAACTCTTCAAGTCTTGTTTAGGTCTCCGATGGCTTCTTCCGGTCGTGCTTGTCCTTCTCAAGTTCTTTTGTCAGATCATCTCTGTTGACGTGAAGTCTATCGTGACGTCCTTTAATATTTTGGAGTTGTGTCCCAAACTTCTGGGTTTCAACTTCATTATCATGAACCATGGTCCTACTGTCCTTCAGTTCCCGATGAATCTCCGGTATCTTGAGGTTTTGCTCCTCCAGCTTGTCTACTTTCAGCTTCTGGGTCCCGAGTTCTTCATGAAATGCTTGTCTAATACAGCTTCCTGGAGCTCCATCTTAAAATTCTTGATGTAACACTCCAGATCCTGGCGATACACCAGCTAAGGTTAAAACTTCATCTTTTGCTGATAGGTGCTCCATTAGCCTTCTACCATCCAATCCTTCCGAAGAAATGCATGCTTAACTCAGCTCAGTGACAATAGCATGAGCAGACGATAACATCATAGATAGTTGTGTCCTTGTCATTGCCATGAGCTATCATACCATAGTTGATATCTCCTGCCTTAGGGTTTTCTTGACGGCCAAAAACTTGAGTCATGACGCTCCATGTTTCGGTCTTTCTCCGACACACCTTGATCTCAGGTATTGGCAGCTTCAATAGTCTGTCAAGTTCCATAAGGCTCGACCATAGGAAAAGTCTTCATAGTGTTGGCTTTGGTTCAGGGCGAAGCTCTTCATCTAAAATATGTAAGCCAGGGGTTCTTCAGTAAAGAAATTCAGAAGGGTATGGGAATAACTTAATTAGATCCTATTCCGAGCCTTCCAAGTCACTTCACTCTCGGAATTCTTCAGAGCCTTCAAATTCTCCTAGTCTTCGGAGTCTCCATCCGTTGTAGTTTCCATTGTTATAATGCACGGTAAAAATCCTCTTCATTCCGAAGTGGTCTTAGTTGTCTGATATCTTGTACTTCTTGGAGTAGTCTCATCAGTCGAATCTTCATGTGGTCAAACGGGGAAAGGGGTATAGTCTAACTAAAAGGGAATATTTGATAAAGCTCAGAAAAGAAGAGAGGTAGAAGATCTTTTTGAAAATAAGGTTTTAGAGAAAATCTTTCCTATGGGCTTGCCAGTTTCTAGGGGTCACGTCCTACAGTCAACATGTGCTCTGATACCATCTTGTAGCAACCCGACCCGAATGGATCAAGTCTCTGTGCTTAAGTGTTGTCCATGGATCGGTATGCTAACACACACAGTACTCGAGGATTTATAACAGAGGTAAATCACATGTATAAAGTAACGTAAATACTATTACCTCAATCCAAATAGCGGAAATAACAACAAGGTTGCGGATTCCCATCAAGACCAACGACAAAGTTGAGTGTAGAAATCGTAACCCTAACGTATCACTTACTCATCATAAGATTCCTGCAACATGAGACGTTGCTATTGGGGAACGTGCTAATTTCAAAAAAAATCCTACGCACACACAGGATCATGGTGATGCATAGCAACGAGAGGGGAGAGTGTTGTCGACGTACCCTCGTAGATCGTTCGCGGAAGCGTTATATCAACGCGGTTGATGTAGTCGTACGTCTTCATGATCCGACCGATCCAAGTACCGAAAGCACGGCACTTCTGAGTTCTGCGCATGTTCGGCTCGGTGACATCCTCGCCTTCACGATCCAGCAAGAGGGGCGAAGTAGTAGATGAGTTCCGGCAGCACGACAGCGTGGTGATGGTGTTGGTGAAGAACAATCTCCGCAGGGCTTCGCCTAAGCACTACGAAAACTATGACAGAGGATAAACTAGAGGGGACGGGGTTGCCGGCACACGGCTTGGTGTTTCTTGATGTGTCTTGGGTGCTAGCCCTACCCCTCTTATTTATATGTTGAGCCTTGGGGTTGAAACTTAGAGTAAAAGCCTCCACAAAGTCGGTTTCACCCGAAAGGCAAGAGTCCTTCTCGGACTCCAGGGTTCCTGGCGTCTGGACCCAGACGCCAGGGACCCTGGCGTCTGGCCCCTGGACTCCGCAAAACTTCCTTTTGCGCTTTCCAAAAACCTTGTGGGCTTTCCCCTTTGGCCCAAATAAAGTGTTCTTGTACCCAAACATTTCGGGAAACACCCGGAACCCCTTCCGGTGAATTCCGGAACCCTTCCGGAGTCCAAACACTATTATCCCATATATCAATCTCTATCTCCAGACCATTTGGGAGTTCCTCATCATGTCCGTGATCTTATCTGGAACTCCGAACAACATTCGGTCACCAACATACATAACTCATACTACTATACCGTCAACGAACGTTAAGCGTGCAGACCCTACGAGTTCGAGAACTATGTAGACATGACTGAGACACCTCTCTGGTCAATAACAAATAGCGGGATCTGGATGCCCATATTGGCTCCTACATATTCTACTAAGATCTTTATCGGTCAGACCGCATAACAACATACGTTGTTCCCTTTGTCATCGATATGTTACTTGCCCGAGATTCGATCGTCGGTATCTCAATACCTAGTTCAATCTCGTTACCGACAAGTCTCTTTACTCATTCCGTAATACATCATCCCGCAACTAACTCATTAGTTGCAATGCTTGCAAGGCTTATAGTGATGTGCATTACCGAGTGCGCCCAAAGATCTCCGACAATCGGAGTGACAAATCCTAATCTCGAAACACACCAACCCAACAAGTACCTTCGGAGACACCTGTTGAGCACCTTTATAATCACCCAGTTACGTTGTGACGTTTGGTGGCACACAAAGTGTTCCTCCGGTAAACGGGAGTTGCATAATCTCATAGTCATAGGAACATGTATAAGTCATGAAGAAAGCAATAGCAACAAACTAAACGATCAAGTGCTAAGCTAACGGAATGGGTCAAGTCAATCACATCATTCTCCTAATGATATGATTCCGTTAATCAAATGACAACTCATGTCTATGGTTAGGAAACTTAACCATCTTTGATCAACGAGCTAGTCAAGTAGAGGCATACTAGTGACACTCTGTTTGTCTATGTATTCACACATGTATTATGTTTCCAGTTAATACAATTCTAGCATGAATAATAAACATTTATCATGAAATAAGGAAATAAATAATAACTTTATTATTGCCTCTAGGGCATATTTCCTTCAGTCTCCCACTTGCACTAGAGTCAATAATCTAGATCACATCGCCATGTGATTTAACATCAATAGTTCACATCAACATGTGATTAACACCCATAGTTCACATCGTCATGTGACCAACACCCAAAGGGTTTACTAGAGTCAATAATCTAGTTCACATCGCTATGTGATTAACACCCAAAGATTACTAAGGTGTGATCATGTTTTGCTTGTGAGAGAAGTTTAGTCAACAGGTCTGCAACATTCAGATCCGTATGTATTTTGCAAATTTCTATGTCAACAATGCTCTGCACGGAGCTACTCTAGCTAATTGCTCCCACTTTCAATATGTATCCATATTGAGACTTAGAGTCATCTGGATCAGTGTCAAAATTTGCATCGATGTAACCTTTTACGACAAACCTTTTTGTCACTTCCATAATCAAGAAACATCTCCTTATTTCACTAAGGATAATTTTGACCGTTGTCCAGTGATCTACTCCTAGATCACTATTGTACTCCCTTGCCAAAATCAGTGTAGGGTATACAATAGATCTGGTACATAGCATGGCATATTTTATAAAACCTATGGCCAAGGCATAGGGAATGACTTTCATTCTCTTTCTATCTTCTGCCATGGTCGGGCTTTGAGTCTTACTCAGTTTCACACCTTGTAACACAGGCAAGAACTCTTTCTTTGACTGTTCCATTTTGAACTACTTCAAAAAAAATTCAAGGTATGTACTCATTGAAAAACTTATCAAGTGTCTTGATCTATCTCTATAGATCTTGATGCTCAATATGTAAGCAGTTTCACCAAGGTCTTTCTTTGAAAAACTCCTTTCAAACATTCCTTTATGCTTTGCAGAATAATTCTACATTATCTCCGATCAACAAAATGTCATTCACATATACTTATCAGAAATGTTGTAGTTCTCCCACTCAATTTCTTGTAAATACAGGCTTCACCGCAAGTCTGTATAAAACTATATGCTTTGATCAACTTATCAAAGCGTATATTCCAACTCCGAGATGCTTGCACCAGTCCATAGATGGATCGCTGGAGCTTGCATATTTTGTTAGCACCTTTTGGATTGACAAAACCTTCTGGTTGCATCATATACAACTCTTCTTAAATAAATCCATTAAGGAATGCAGTTTTGTTTATCCATTTGCCAAATTTCATAAAATGCGGCAATTGCTAACATGATTCAGACAGACTTAAGCATAGATACGAGTGAGAAAATCTCATCATGGCCAACACCTTGAACTTGTCGAAAACCTTTTTGCGACAATTCTAGCTTTGTAGATAGTAACACTACTATCAGTGTCCGTCTTCCTCTTGAAGATCCATTTAATCTCAATGGCTCGTCGATCATTGGGCAAGTCAATCAAAGTCCATACTTTGTTCTTATACATGGATCTCATCTCAGATTTCATGGCCTCAAGCCATTTCATGGAATCAGGGCTCATCATCGCTTCCTCATAGTTCGTAGGATCGTCATGGTCAAGTAACATGACCTCCAGAACAGGATTACCGTACCACTCTTGTGCGGATCTCGCTTTGGTTTACCTACGAGGTTCGGTAGTAACTTGATCTGAAGTTACATGATCATCATCATTAGCTTCCTCACTAATTGGTGTAGTAGTCACAGGAACAGATTTCTGTGATGAACTACTTTCCAATAAGGGAGCAGGTACAGTTACCTCATCAAGTTCTACTTTCCTCCCACTCACTTCTTTCGAGAGAAACTCCTTCTCTAGAAAGGATCCATTCTCAGCAATGAATATCTTGCCTTCGGATCTGTGATAGAAGGTGTACCCAACATTTCCTTTTGGGTATCCTATGAAGACGCACTTCTCCGATTTGGGTCTGAGCTTATCAGATTGAAACTTTTTCACATAAGCATTGCAACCTCAAACTTTAAGAAATGACAGCTTAGGTTTCTTGCCAAACCATAGGTCATACGGTGTCGTCTCAACGGATTTAGATGGTGCCCTATTTAACGTGAATGTAGTTGTCTCTAATGCATAACCCCAAAACGATAGTGGTAAATTGGTAAGAGACATCATAGATCGCACCATATCTAATAAAGTACAGTTATGATGTTCGGACACACCATTACACTGTGGTGTTCCAGGTGGTGTGAGTAGTGAAACTATTTCACATTGTTTTAACTGAAGGCCAAACTCGTAACTCAAATATTTTACTTCTGCGATCATATCGTAGAAACTTTTATTTTGGTTACGATGATTCTCCACTTCACTATGAAATTCTTTGAACTTTTCAAATGTTTCAGACTTGTGTTTCATCAAGTAGATATACTCAAATCTGCTCAAATCATCTGTGAAGATCAGAAAATAATGATACCTACCGCGAGCCTCAATATTCATCGGACCACATACATTGGTATTTATGATTTCCCACAGATCTGTTGCTCGCTCCATTGTTCCGGAGAACGGAGTCTTAGTCATCTTGCCCATGAGGCATGGTTCACAAGCATCAACTGATCCATAATCAAGTGATTCCAAAAGTCCATCAGCATGGATTTTCTTCATGCGCTTTACACCAATATGACCTAAATGGCAGTGCCACAAATAAGTTGCACTATCATTATTAACTTTGCATCTTTTGGCTTCAATATTATGAAAATGTGTATCACCACGATCGAGATCCAACAAACCATTTTCATTGGGTGTATGACCATAGAAGGTTTTATTCATGTAAACAGAACAACAATTATTCTCTAACTTACATGAATAATCGTATTGCAATAAAGATCCAATCATATTCATGCTCAATGCAAACACTAAATAACATTTATTTTAGGTTCAACACTAATCCTGAAAGTATAGGGAGTGTGCGATGATGATCATATCAATCTTGGAACCATTTCCAATGCACATCGTCACTTCACCCTTAACTAGTCTCTGTTCATTCTGCAACTCCCGTTTCGAGTTACTATTCTTAGCAATTGAACTAGTATCAAATACTGAGGGGTTGGTATAAACACTAGTAAAGTACACATCAATAACATGTATATCAAATATACCTATGTTCACTTTTCCATCCTTCTTATCCACCAAATACTTGGGGTAGTTTCACTTCTAGTGACCAGTCCCTTTGCAGTAGAAGCACTTAGTTTCAGGCTTAGGTCCAGACTTGGGCTTCTTCTTGAGAAGCAACTTGCTTGCCGTTCTTCTTGAAGTTCCCCTTTCTTCCCTTTGTCCCTTTACTTGAAACTAGTGGTTTTGTTTACCATCAACACTTGATGTTTTTCTTGATTTCTACCTTCGTCGATTTCAGCATCACGAAGAGCTTGGGAATCGTTTCCGTTATCCCTTGCATATTATAGTTCATCACGAAGTTCTACTAACTTGGTGATGGTGACTAGAGAATTCTATCAATCACTATTTTATCTGGAAGATTTACTCCCAATTGATTCAAGCGATTGTAGTACCCAGACAATCTGAACACATGCTCACTGGTTGAGCTATTCTCCTCCATCTTGTAGGCAAAGTACTGTCAGAGATCTCATATCTCTCGACACGGGCATGAGTATGAAATACCAATTTCAACTCTTGGAACATCTTATATGCTCTGTGGCATTCAAAACATTTTTGAAGTCCCAGTTCTAAGCCGTAAAGCATGGTGCACTTAACTATCAAGTAGTCATCATACCGAGCTTTTGTCAAAACGTTCATAACGTCTGCATCTGCTCCTGCAATAGGTCTGTCACCTAGCGGTGCATCAAGGACATAATTCTTCTGTGCATCAATGAGGATAAACCTCATATCACAGATCCAATCCGCATTATTGCTACTAACATCTTTCAACTTAGTTTTCTCTAGGAACATATAAATAATAAACGGGGAGCAACATCGCGAGCTATTGATCTACAACATAGATATGCTAATACTACCAGGACTAAGTTCATTTAATCAAATTATTAAAGAAGTCCCACTTAGATAGACACCCCTCTAATCCTCTAAGTGATCACGTGATCCATATCAACTAAACCATGTCCGATCATCACGTGAGATGGAGTAGTTTCAATGGTGAACATCACTATGTTGATCATATCTACTATATGATTCATGCTCGACCTTTCGGTCTCAGTGTTCCGAGGCCATATCTGCATATGCTAGGCTCGTCAAGTTTAACCCGAGTATTCTGCGTGTGCAAAACTGGCTTGCACCCGTTGTATGTGAACATAGAGCTTATCACACCCGATCATCACGTGGTGTCTCGGCACGATGAACTGTCGCAACGGTGCATACTCAGGGAGGACACTTGTACCTTGAAATTTAGTGAGAGATCATCTTATAATGCTATCGCCGTACTTAGCCAAATAAGATGCATAAAGGATAAACATCACATGCAATCAATATAATTGATATGATATGGCCATCATCATCTTGTGCCTTTTGATCTCCATCTCCAAAGCACCGTCATGATCACCATCATCACCGGCTTGACACCTTGATCTCCATTGAAGCATCATTGTTGTCTCGCCAACTATTGTTTCTACGACTATCGCTATCGCTTAGTGATAAAGTAAAGCAATTACATGGTGATTGCATTTTATACAATAAAGCGACAACCATATGGCTCCTGCCAGTTGTTGATAACTCTGTTACAAAACATGATCATCTCATGCAATAAAATTTAGCATCATGTCTTGACCATATCACATCACAACATGCCCTGCAAAAACAAGTTAGACGTCCTCTACTTTGCTGTTGCAAGTTTTACGTGGCTGCTACGGGCTTCTAGCAAGAACCGTTCTTACCTACGCATCAAAAACCACAATGTGGCATAGTGATTTCTTTTTGATCTTCATAACGTCTGCATCTGCTCCTGCAATAGGTCTGTCACCTAGCGGTGCATCAAGGACATAATTCTTTTGCGCAACAATGAGGATAAACCTCATATCATGGATCCAATCCGCATTATTGCTACTAACATCTTTCAACTTAGTTTTCTCTAGGAACATATAAATAATAAACAGGGAGCAACATCGCGAGCTATTGATCTACAACATAGATATGCTAATACTACCAGGACTAAGTTCATGATAAATTAAAGTTCATTTAATCAAATTATTAAAGAACTCCCACTTAGATAGATATCCCTCTAATCCTCTAAGTGATCACGTGATCCATATCAACTAAACCATGTCCGATCATCACGTGAGATGGAGTAGTTTCAATGTTGAACATCACTATGTTGATCATATCTACTATATGATTCATGCTCGAACTTTCGGTCTCCGTGTTCCGAGGCCATATCTGTTATATGCTAGGCTCGTCAAGTTTAACCTGAGTATTCCGCGTGTGCAACTGTTTTGCACCCGTTGTATTTGAACGTAGAGCCTATCACACCCGATCATCACGTGGTGTTTCAGCACGAAGAACTTTCACAACAGTGCATACTCAGGGAGAACACTTATACCTTGATAATTTAGTGAGAGATCATCTTATAATGCTACCGTCAATCAAAGCAAGATAAGATGCATAAAAAGATAAACATCACATGCAATCAATATAAGTGATATGATATGGCCATCATCATCTTGTGCTTGTGATCTCCATCTTCGAAGCACCGTCATGATCACCATCATCACTGTCGCGACACCTTGATCTCCATCGTAGCATCGTTGTCGTATCGCCAACTTATGCTTCTACGACTATCGCTACTGCTTAGTGATAAAGTAAAGCATTATAGGGCGTTTGCATTGCATACAATAAAGCGACAACCATATGGCTCCTGCTAGTTGCCGATAACCCGGTTACAAAACATGATCATCTCATACAATAAAATTTTGCATCATGCCTTGACCATATCACATCACAACATGCCCTGCAAAACAAGTTAGACGTCCTCTACTTTGTTGTTGCAAGTTTTACGTGGCTGCTACGGGCTGAGCAAGAATCGTTCTTACCTACGCATCAAAACCACAACGATAGTTTGTCAAGTTAGTGTTGTTTTAACCTTCTCAAGGACTGGGCGTAGCCACACTTGGTTCAACTAAAGTTGGAGAAACTGACACCCGCCAGCCACCTGTGTGCAAAGCACGTCGGTAGAACCAGTCTCGCGTAAGCGTGCGCGTAATGTCAGTCCGGGCCGCTTCATCCAACAATACCGCCGAACCAAAGTGTGACATGTTAGTAAGCAGTATGACTTATATCGCCCACAACTCACTTGTGTTCTACTTGTGCATATTACATCAACGCATGTAACCTGGCTCGGATGCCACTATTGGGGAACGTGGTAATTTCAAAAAAAAAATCCTACGCACACACAGGATCATGGTGATGCATAGCAACGAGAGGGGAGAGTGTTGTCTACGTACCCTCGTAGACCGTTCGCGGAAGCGTTATGTCAACGCGGTTGATGTAGTCGTACGTCTTCACGATCCGACCGATCCAAGTACCGAAAGCACGGCACCTCCGAGTTCTGCACACGTTCGGCTCAGTGACGTCCTCGCCTTCTTGATCCAGCAAGAGGGGCGAAGTAGTAGATGAGTTCCGGCAGCACGATGGCGTGGTGACGGTGTTGGTGAAGAACAATCTCCGCAGGGCTTCACCTAAGCACTACGAAAACTATGACGGAGGATAAACTAGAGGGGACAAGGTTGCCGGCACATGGCTTGGTGTTTCTTGATGTGTCTTGGGTGCTAGCCCTACCCCTATATTTATATGTTGAGCCTTGGGGTCAAAACACTATAAAAAAATACACTTCCGTGATGATACGTGTTTGTCACAGTAGGTCGCATTTTTTGTCATGCATGTACATCCATGACGATTTTATGACAGAATCAAGATAGTCATACCTGTGCTGTCGTAGAAGTGTTCCATGGCATTACCAAAATTATCATCACGGAAGTGTCCACTTCCATGACGATAAATTGCACGTCACAGAAGTGCTTTCGTCAAGGGTGATCGACACATGGCATCCACCGTAACGGAACGCCGTTAAGCTATCGGGTCGGATTTTGGATCCGATAACCCGTTAATAGCCCTGACCAATGGGAAATTTCCAAGTGTAAAATTCTGATTGGCCGAAGGGAACACCTGTCAGCTCGTCAGTGGGCCGGATGTCGCCCGTCCATTGGAGGAGGCATGCCTATGATACGTCGACACGTGGCTGGGCCCAACAGAGGCCCATATAGGTTAAAAAGGCCAGCCCAGTCAAATGCCCGTAGAACTTAATCAGGTACTAGTGGGCCAGCCCAATAACGACCTGCTTAATAAAGGCCCATTTACGTCCCGAAGCTAGATCTGGCCCGTTAATTGTTCGCCCAATATTTGGGCCCATTTACGGCCTGAAGCCAGATCTGGCCCGGTAATTGTTCGCCCAATATTTGGGCCCATTTGCGGCCCGAAGCCATATCTGGCCTGTTAATTGTTCGCCAAATATTTGGACCCAACTACAGCCCAGTGACTTTCGGCCTGTTAGAGGCCTGATGTAGACATGGGCCCATTTCAGCCCGGTGTGACTTTCGGCCTGGGAATGGCCCGTGCTGCCCATGGGCCATATATGGTCTGACGGGACATCGGGCCCACTAACGGCCCGTGCTAAAGGTGGCAACACTTAAGCCCAACATGACTTTGGGCCTGTTAAAGGCCTGTCGCGTAATTCGGCCCGTTGATGCCTGTGCTAAGCTTTTGGCCTCTTAAAGGCCCATGATATCAGTGGGCCAACTAAGGCCCGAGATATGTTTCGGCCTGGTAATGGCCCGTGAGCAACTGGGCCCAAAACGGCCCGGTCTACATTTTGGCCTACTGAAGGCCCGTCGACGACTAGTGAAAATTGAGGCCCAACATGCATTTTGGCCTGCTAACAGCCCGTGGTTTCATCTCGGCCGTAACAGGCCAGTACAATATTTAGCCTGTTAATGGCCCAATGCTACCTGGGCCAAACTAAGCGCTGGGTCGACAAAAGGCCCAACTAAAATATAGGCCGGTGTAAGTTTGGGCCTGGCGCAATGTGTGAAGGCCCCAATCATTCGGGCCCAAGAAAGACGCAGGCCGGCCCAATTGTGGCCCGCTAAAAACCTGGCCCGTTAGAGTCAAATGTTTCGGTCTGGTTGACTACATCTGATTTTTTTCAGATAGCGAATGATGGCAGTAACTAGTAGGAATTAAGAACAAACTTACTCTATACAATAAAGAAATTACGGCATAGTAACTAAGAATAAACCTACACAATACAATAAAGGATTTAAGGTATATTACATCCACTAGGCATCGAAGTTCGCCACCAGTGATCATAAAGCGCAACGAAGAAGCAGATTACAAAAACTGGGCACCATTGCAGCGTAACAAAATAATACTGAACCGAGACCACTTCCAAGACAGTTCAAGAAAGGTTAGCCTTGCGGGGGAACTGCTGCGCAAGCTGCTGAGCAAGGCTGTGAGACCGGCCTAGCATGTCAGTCATAGCTTCCAGGTGTAGCTGTTTAGCGATGAGGTTCTCATTGGTGTTCTCCGCAATCTTTCTTAGAGATAGGACTTCAAGTCGAAGTTGAGTTGCAGAATGCCTTTCTGCTAGAACTTGGGACTGAAGAAGTCAAACTGATTCAGACAACGAATTCTGTGAGCTTGTCTGACTGTTAGTCTCAAGTAACTTGAACACTGCATCAAGACAAGACTTTGGGGTTGTCTCGCTATCTTCAAGATGTTTTGCCTTCTTTGCTGTAATATATGTTGGGTTTGTCTCACAGCCTTCAGCGGACTTGTGCATGCCATCAGGCATATCACCCTGAAACAAAGCAGAGAGATGACAGGTTTTGCACGTGTATAAACAAAGATGATAACTGTTCTATCAATTCTATCCAATTTCAAATTAGAAAATAAAGAGTAAGTTCAAAATATCAATAGCATAATTTGGCATTGTTCAAAATGCGGGGAGCTTCACCACACTACTGGATTACCATGTCAACATAACAAGCATAGATGAAGGGCAAAGAAAATCATTGTATCTATTTTGGATAATGTGCATGGCATGTTGTTCATATCATCAGCCACATCAGTAAGATAAAACAGGAGATGACAAGGTGCAAACGTGGGCTGCTTCACCACACACTGGATTATAGATCCACAAAAACAAGCATACATATAGGGAGTATTAAGTAATGTGCATGGTATGAATAAGGAATTTGGTTTTACAAGTAAAACTTAGAACTTACGGTTCTTACGAACATGCATTTTGGTAGAAACAGCAAACTAAACAGCAGTGAACGATAGGGAGTATGAGCAAATTAAACAGCAGTTGAGGATAAAGGCTTTAGAAGGACTGACTTACATCAACAGTTAACACTGGCTTTATAATGCCCTTCTCCATGTCAAGGGAAGGATAACTCAAGAATTTCAGCACAGAATCTTCTTCATAAGCATTGCCTGTAGTCTACATTTCTGTAGAGAGTAATTATAGATATGATAATACTGGAAGGGATAGAGGATAATGAAGATAAGATGCAGATTGATGCTACATAATCAACTACCAATCCCTGGAAGTACAAGTGTTACAGGACAAAATGTACTGACAAGAGGAATGGGCTACACTTCTGCACTGGCATTGTCTGTGTATTCTACTTGTTGGTAAGATTAAATATAGATCTGATCTTTTTTAGTAAATGGTGGGCGAGGGAGATAAGATGTAGAATGCTACAAAATGAACCAATCCCTCTTCCCATAATACAAGAGTGTTTTGAACACTGATGTACTGTACAAAACATTCTTATATTATGGGACGGAGGGAGTAGCTGTTAATGTAAGTACAGTGATAGACCCCGTTCAGTCCTTACAAGAGGACTGCAGAGCTAAACCTCTTCAAAAGCATTGGGTTGATTCTAAATTTATGTAAGAGTCCATACGGATCTTATAATGTCCACCAAATGGACGATTATGAGGCTAACATGTGCAGTGATGCTACATAATCAAATAGCTACGAAAGTAAGTATGGTCATACAGGGCAAGAGGTACTCACAAGAGCAATGCAGTGTGCATTATAGTTGCGAGATTCTGTGGTCCCTTGAGAACAAATGTTCTTCTGCTAACAGTTTTCGTACAAGTGAGACATTAAGGCAAATGCAGAAATGTAGTTCAAATTGTGATGTGATATCATAGACAGTACCTTACGCTGCAGCCGAGACCAATGTGTAACAAGATTATTCCAGTCACCGTCGGATAAATGTAGCACCGGAGACTTTACAGAAATTTCGTTTAGAGGCTTGCCATCGAAGTGCGCTTGCCTCAGGTAGGAACGATACTTCATCAACGAGTGCTTGAAAAGCGCAAACAACCCTTGCTCGTCATCATAATCCAGTTTGCTCCTCGCCTATTTAAAAGAATGAAATCTTGTGTCTTCTATCAGCAGAAACATATGCAGTAATGACCATGAATAACATTAGTACATTACTTACACGTAAGTTGCGGAGGAAGACTGGAAATTGTTCTGTGTCTGTGGTATAATCTTTCCATGAAGGAAAGATGCACACAAAGTTCCTGGCAACAACATAAGCTTCGTCTTCTAAATTGGGAAGAAATGGAACAGGGGTCCTATTTGCTGCAATTGGGGCTCTCTCTGGTTCGAAAAGGGATTTGGCAACTGGATTTGGTGTACTCTTTGCTGGAATGGGGGTTTTGCGTCGTACAGCTGGTGCTATGTCAACTGGCATAATCATATTGTTTGCTGCAGTTGGGGTCTGCTGAGTTGGGGCATCAGAAATGACCAGTGTAGTAGGGCTAGAGTCTGCTAGAGTTGGGGTATTTTGTGGGTCAGGTGATATTGCAACTACACCTAATGGGCTATTTGATTTATCAGGTGCCACTACCTTTTCCAAATACTTTGCTTGTGCTCCTCCACGATCAGCAATCACCCTCTTCCTTTTGAACGTCTGATACACAAGAACAACATTTGAATGGATAAATATGGTATGATGACAGATGGAATATGTACTGAAAATGGATAGGCAGGGCGTATTCACATACGCGATGTGTAAACTAAGCTAATGGTAGTTCAACAAAGTAGAAGCAATGCAAGCATCAGTTGCAAGATATGTGCGAGCAATGTAACCTTGGAAAGTTAGAGCAAGTACCTTGATGGGTGAATAAGATAGGGCATCTTCCTCTGACTCCTCTACTAGGGAGCTACATTGACTTAGGTCTCCCTCTAGCTCAGAATCACTGTTAGGATCATATTCTGAGCATGAATATGTAGGTGGAGAGCGTTTGCATTGCATTGCATCCAAACTTAATTTCAGTCCCTTAATGCCACGTTTGATAGCCATGGCATTGTTCTGCTTTATTCTTTTCATGCGCGCAAGCTCATAATCATTATGATGTTGTTCAGAATCTGAGATTCATGAAAACATAAAAAGTAGTCAGATTTATCTATGGAATGCATTGTGGATTCAACTCAGAGAGTGTCTCCCTATAAACCCCTGCATATGCAAAGTTCACCTCCCCAACCGTGCTGACCAGACCACACACAGAAATACAAACCCCTTATGTCTCTATAACAGGCAGGCACACATTTCAAAACTGAAGTAGGAACATTAGAATCATATGAAATTCGTATTTGAACAAATAAACTAAGCAATTATGAGTGGCGTAATGTTTAGCTTCAAGGGTGGAGTGTTGGTAGTGCGACACAAAGCAAGTAGGCAGATTGTATTCCATGTAAAAGATCTAAACCTATGTAAAAGCTGGAAATGACACTTTCTTTCTATACAATGCAGTGTTCGTTACCCACACATGATGGAAGAGATCACATAGAGAAATACTATTCACTCATGTCTACAGTTCCAGTATTTAGAAACAGGGTGGTCCACCCTAAAAGAATATTGACAACAAATATGACAAGGCAAGCATAGATGTAGTGAATCAATCATTTACTTGTGAGCTTACTAGGACAAGTATGCAGAATTGTAACTGCAGTAAGAGACCGTCTAAAATCTGAATGAAGAAGTTTGTCTGGCACTTATTGTTTGCAACTAATTGACGTGAATAATTGGATATTATATTGAATGAGTAAGAAAGACAAGTAAAATTGTCAACAAACCTGGCTTGCAGTAGTAATCTGGGTCAATGTCACTATGACCAACAATCCAAAATGACTAGTTTCTGTTCCGAGGGCCGGAATTTTGAAAACCCTGTGAACTTTAGAGGTACTAAAGATTACCGAAATACATCTGAACCATTAAGTGTAGGTAGCACTGACCACACAACAAACCCTAATGACAGTCCTACCTAATGAGTAATGAATCAATTAGAAAATGGGTGATGAGGAGTGGCTGTTAAGTGTAGAGGACGTATCTCAGGATAAATCGGGTTGGCTTGGTGGGTGCTGCACGCCTGAGCCCTTAACGGACTGGGAAAGTAGGCACGGCGGCGCGCCCGGGCAGCGGTGACGTTGTTGGGCGAGCGGCTCCTGGCCTCCTATTAGTCCGGCGTCTCCTCCTGGAATCATGCCGTCCGGGAACGGCAAGTCGCCGGCGAGGCAGGCGGCTGGGGGCGAGTAGAGATCGGAAGCGCGCAGCAGAACAAAGGGGAATCGGGGCCTGGGACGACCCAAAATCCCAGGGTGGGCCGGCCCACTGTGGGCACCCTGTAGAGATACACACCCGAGCGGCGAACATGCATTTTCGAAACTAATTTAGGAACATTTAGCTGACCAATTAAACAACTCTATTTTAATAATATCAGATTCGTATTTGAACAATTAAGCTTGTTTAGCTTGATGGGTGGAGCAGTGTTATTATGACACGAAGCACGTATTCTGATCGTATAGTGATCATAAAAGGGGGAAACTCTAAGCATATTTTTTTAGCAAAAGAGAGTTTCCCCTCCGATTTCTATTAAAGAAACCACCACGCACTACAAAAAAAGACACATCCGTGACATTTTGGGCCGAACGAAAAAAAATTCTGTCATACATATGACACTTCTATGACGATAATTGTGACAAAACCCGGTATCATCATAGATGTGGTGGGCTCCTACTTCTATGACAAAAAATCATGACAAAAAATGGGCTTTTCGTCCTGGGCGGGCCGGAGACGCAGCTACATGACATTCTTTGGGCCGTCCATGACAGAAAAAACCATGGTAGAAGCAAGGGGGGGGGGGGGAATTTCGGGGATTTTCCGGTTACGGTGGGAGGTCGGGGGCCGAGCGATGCGCGTTTCTCTCATACATGTACGCGCGTGTGTTTGAGGCGTTGGCTCAAACTGAACCCGAGCGAGGCGTTGGGCTCTAACTGAACCCGAGCGATTGCACTGCAGGCTACGCGTTACTGAACCCGAGCGATCGATCGATGGCTGTTAACTGAACCCGATCGAGCGATTCCTTGGCTACTGCTGCTAACTGAAGCCGGTCGATGGGATGAACAGTGAGCGTTGCGGGGGGGTTTGGATGAACAGTGAGCGGTGGTGTTGCCTCTGGATGAACAGGACCCCGTGGTGTGGTGGAGGGCTGGATGAACAGTAGATAGTGGAGGGTTGCCCGTGGAGGGGTGGATGAAGAGGACCCCGTGGTGTGGAGGGCAGGATGAACAGTATACGGTGGGGGGTGCCCGTGGAGGGGTGGTTGAACAGGACCCCGTGGTGTGGAGGGCTGGTTGAACAGTAGACGGTGGAGTAGCGCGTGGTGGAGGCTGGATGAACAGGAGCCCGTGGAGGCTGGAGGAGGTCGACGGTGGATGAACAGTAGCTCGTGGAGGCTGGAGGGGGTCGACGGTGGAGATGAACAGTATCCCGTGGAGTCCCGTTTTGCGGTACGCCACACCTCTCCCGATGAACAGGACCCCCGTTTCGATCGTAGCGCTCCAACACAAGTCCGTTTACTCCGTTTTGCGGTACGCCACACCCCTCCCGATCAACAGGACCCCCGTTTCGACCGTAGGAGGTCCGTTTCCTCCGTTTTGCGGTACGCCACACCCCTCCCGATCAACAGGACCCCCCGTTTCGACCGTAGGAGGTCCGTTTCCTTCGTTGTGCGGTACGCCAGGCCTCATTTCCATCGCCTCTTCCGTCCAAGCCCTCCCGATGAACACGACCACGCATTCCGTTCCGACCCATGAACACAACGACGACGTTGTTTCTCCGTTCTGACCCAGCAATGTACACGAGCCCTCGCCGTACGTATGCGCGAGTAGGCGTTTGAGACCCCGTCCGTATGTACACATACGTGGCCATATTTTGTTTCTTGCACCCTGGCCGCTGTACGTACGTGTACATGCTACGTGCGCGCCTCTACTACGACACGTGCACGCCTCTACTACGACACGTGCGCGCCTCTACATCCACCAGTATATATGTACGTACACGTTTGCGACCAGAATGACAACGCTACGTACGCTTCGACCAGGTGAGTCCCGACTGTCAGGCACTTCCTTGCGTGCGAAGGTGTAGCTGGTGGGTCCCAGCAGTCAGGGGGAAACGTTTTTTCGCGAAATACGGTGGTCCGTCCGATGGGTCCCTGCTGTCAGGTGGAGGAAACATTATTTTCCGCGTAATAAGGAGGCACTTCCTTGCTGCGGCCGTGGACCCAGCTGTCAGCCTCTCCACGTACAGTCCACGTCCGATGGAAGTCGTTCCTTAACTATGTTAACCATGCCGCGCCGAGAGCACCAGGGAAGTGGACGACGACGAGGCCTAGGAAGGGGACGGCGCGGAGCCGAGGAAGACACAGAAGTGGAAGCCCGCGCGGAGAGGAGTACGAGGGTTCACTGGTTCGGCTGCGGTGTGAGGCTGTCGTCGCCGCAGAATAACAGGGGGTGTGGGTGAGTAGAGGGATGGCCTGGCCAGCGATGGAGTAGTACGGGGCGGTGAGGCCTCCGCGGCATCACAGCCGGCCATGGGAGGCAGGAGCATGCGGCATGACCGGTGTTGCTTTGGGCGGCTGGAGCAAGAATACCAGAGGTTGAAGAAGCACTACGGCTGTTGGATGCACATCGTACGGTCACTGGAGCTAGAATCGTTCATATTGACTAAAGTTGACAAAGGCCCCCGTCCTAGTCAACTTAGTAGGCCCACAAGTCAGCCTCCCACCATGGTGGGTCCCAGCTAGCAGGGGGAGTATTCTTTTTTTGTGCGTAACAAGGAGGCACTTCCGGTGGGTCCGAGCTGACAGCGGGGGAACGTTTTTTTCGCGAAATATGCTGGCCCGTCCGATGGGTCCGAGCTGTCAGGGGGGTAATGTTTTTTTTCGCGAAATAAGGTGGCACGTCCAGTGGGTCCCTGCTGTAAGGTGGAGGAATAATTATTTTGCGCGTAATAAGGAGGCACTTCCTTGTGGCCGCCTGGACCCAGCTGTCAGCCTCTCCACGTACAGTACTCTTCCGATGGAAGTCGGTCGTTGACCACGCCGCGCCGAGAGCACCAGGGCGGTGGTCTAGACGACGGCGAGGCCTAGGAAGGGGACGACGCAGAGCCGGGGAAGATGCAGCAGTGGAAGCCCGCACGGAGAGGAGTACAAGGGTTCACTGGTTCGGCTGCGGTGTGAGGCTGCCGTCGCCACAGAATAACAGGGGGTGTGGGTGAGTGGAGGGATGGCCTGGCCAGCGATGGGAGTAGTATGGGGGCGGTGAGGCCTCCGCGGCAGCACAACCGGCCACGCGAGGCAGGAGCAGGCGGCACGACCGGCGCTGCTTTGGGTGGCTAGACCAAGAAGAACAGAGGTTGAGGAAGCACTACGACCATTGGATGGACATCGTATGGTCACTGAAGCTAGAAACGTTTATTATTGACTAAGTTGACAAAGCCCTTGGTACGCTCCAACTTAGTAGGCCCACAGGTCAGCCTCCGAAACGGTGCGCCCCAGATGTCAGGGGGAGGAATCATTTTTTGGGCGGCCGAAGCTAAGAATATCCGAAATTGAAGAAGAAGCACGACATCCGTTGGATAGACATCCAACGGCCACTGCTGCTAGAACCGTGTGTTGACTATAATAAGTTGGCAAAGCCTTGCATACGCGTCAACTTATTTTTTTAGGGGACACGTCACTTAGTAGGCCCACCAGTGTGTGGCATAGAACTTAGAGCCCATTTACGTTTTGTAAGAATGTACAACCCATTTTGGAATTCTAATGGAATTTACAACAACCCATTTACAGTTTGTTAAAAGTACAGCCCATTTTCTAGCTAGGACAATGATTAATAATTTCAACGAACCGTTGAAGACAGAATTCAATAAAATTTCCCACATTTTGATGGGCTCCGAAATATTTTTATCCCGATATTTCTAGTCAGATTAAATATAAATTTGTATTACGTAAAAATTTAACGAAACATTGCGCGCGCAATAATGAAAATTTAAGATTTTCAAAATCCATAAATAATATTTTATAAACTAATTTCGTGTTTGGTGCATTTTTTATAGTTACTGCCCAGTTTTTATAATTACATCACATTTATTATTTTTTAAAGCTCATTTTCCTGTTAAGCCTAATGCATCCCTCCTAGGAAAGATTTGCAGCCCAGCGGGTATTCCTCAAAAAGACGTATAGCTGGGCTAGCCATTTTCATCTTGAAAAAATTAGTATCTGGGCTGGATATCTGGCCTGGGCTAGACGGGCCACAACTCGCCCAGTTAATACCCTGCTCTCCTCAATACTGCTCAAGCTGCTTGGTCCCAGCTGTCGGCCGCACCTTGTGCAATTCTCTCATTTATATTGACTACATAGGTTGACAATGGTGTGGGACCGTGATGTCAGGAAACCAGGAGAAAGCAAAAAAAAATATAGTTGTACATAATAAGGTGAAAGTGCATTATATCGACTAGAGGAGGGGTGAATAGGCGATTTTTATGAAAGTCTTCAAAACGTGGAAGTTATGAAGACAAACAATAGAAATAAACCTATTTCCCTGCAGCGGAAGGTAGACTACACTAGGCAAGCCATAGTCAAGTATTCAATAGAGTGAAAGCACAATGACTAATAGCAGCAATGTAGTAAGGATCAGGTAGGAAGATATTGTGAAGCCAGACAGAATACGCAGTCACTCAGTGAAGACAAAAGATAGTGCAAACATATAGTGACTTCACAAGGAGTAACAGTAAGTAAAGGGA